>NW_019396734.1:58518-155872 GCF_000591075.1 Eurytemora carolleeae
GATTGGATTGAGGAAGATAAAAACATGAGAAAAAGAGAATAGTTTTGGCCGTATGTGGGAGGGGTTCTTTATGAGGAAGAAGGATTTGAGGAAAAGAGGAAGGAAAAGTAAAAATATCAAAGTTAAAAAAATACATTTTTTACGTAAAAAGTTTGAAAATTGACGTTTAAAATGTTCACGGTATTATTATTTTCTTTATATATATTTTTAAATCCCATTTTAGTTCGACCGGCAACGTATTATATCTTCATAGTTCCCTCTGATTCAATTATTATTACATGCAATCCATCTGTAGGTAGGGATGGACAAGATAGAAGAAAAAAAATTCTCTAAAAATGTCGAATAAACTAACTAGAAATTAATAAGTAAATATATTTGTTTTGACTATGAGCTTTATTTGCATTGTGTACATCGAGTTAAATGCTTAATTTCGATCTTTTATTAATCTGCAGATTAAATTAATCTTTATTCGATATTGATCAGTGTACCCTGAAGGAATAACTAAAATGCAGAGATTAAGCAAGCATTAACCCTCAAATTAAAAGTGCCCAGTGTGGATATTGAGATCAATATTATGACTATCCTCTGATCTGAGTTAAATGATGTTAAGAAAAAAATAAAATATTTTGAAGTCCCACGGAGCATAGAAATTTCAATTTTATTAAAACTACTAAATACAAGAATAAACATTCAGTTGAAGGATTCGATCTAAGTTCGGATTGCAAGTAGTCCAGCCTGTAAGTAGGACAACATATTAGCTCTTTTGTAAATAGCTATAGGTCGGACAGAAAGTGGGACGGATGATAAGTTGTCCATGTATTCAGATTCTTTCTATTAAAGAGATTTATCCGTTAAATGAAAACATGCCTTGAAGGTCTGCACAGGAACCCAAGACTGTGGATCTAGATGGCTTTCAAGGCCAGAATACAAGAAGATCTTAGGAAACCCAAACCTGTGACTCTGAATAGGGAAGAGTACAGGAAACCCATGGCTGAGCACTTAGGAAACCCAACCTATGACTCTGAATGGAGAAGAGTACAGGAAACCCATCACTGAGCACACAGGAAACCCAACCTGTGGCTCTGGATGAAGAAGCATAAAGACACAGGAAACCCAGCCTGTGACTCTGAATGGAGAAGAGTACAGGAAACCCATCACCGAGCACACAGGAAACCCAACCTGTGGCTCTGGATGAAGAAGCATAAAGACAGAGGAAACCCAGCCTGTGACTCTGAATGGAGAAGAGTACAGGAAACCCATCACCGAGCACACAGGAAACCCAACCTGTGGCTATGGATGGAGAAGCATACAAAAAACCCATCACTGAGCACACAGAAAACCCAACCTGTGAATGTTATTCGAGAATAGTACAGGGAACCCATTACTGAGCAAGTGAGCACACAGGAGACCCAAACCTGTGACTGAATGGAGAAGATATTTTGTCGTATCCCGACGAATCAAATAGATATTGATAATCCTATAAAAATTTGTCCTGTTCCTGGTGATACCAGTCTTGTATCCTCGGTTGAAAAATCTCATCATTTTACTGCAATACAATGCGATACAGGTTCAAAACTACAAAATAAAATAAACGTCAATAGGCTACTAAAACCATACTCCGAACCATTGCAACACACAATCATTGTCTCAATAGTGTATTGCGGCGCTCGGGGCCAATTAGGCATATGCTAATTCACATATACAAATATAAATCATCAAACCTTAAACCATCCTTATATCATTTAATTCTGAAACAAGTCAGAGCTTGAATAACTATTTTTTCTTCATATCATGCATAAATGAAAGGCTTTTAATCATAACACTATAGCGGATAGAACTGAAAATATCTAAAAGTAAAAACTCAAATAAATCAAAACAACAGAACTTGAAAAGCGGTGTGGATACGAATCCCCAACCGTATCTATCTCTGTCTCCAACCACAGTAACGTTGGCTGTATATTTGGTTTGGTTTGTCTCGGATACTCTTTCCGGTCCCTGGAATCCTTGAAGCCACTAAACAGAAGAGTACAGGAAACCCATAACTGAGCACACTGGAAACCCAACCTGAGGCTCTGGATGAAGAATATTCCAGGAAACCCAACCTACGGCTCTGGATGAGGGGGGCTGTAGGTATTCTGTTTCTAATGAGAGGGGGGGGGGGGCCATTACCCCATATCAATCTTAAAGTTGGTTTACTTTTGAAAACTTTAAAAGTTATTCGACAAAAAATATAAAGCACACGGAGAAAAATAGCCAAAGTTTAAAAAAGAATAATAATTCTAAAATCTCAAGTTTGAACTTATACAGAGGGGGTGCTATATGACTCTACCCCGGAATTTTCTAAATAATCAGGGGTTGGAAATTTTGTGTGTGTATCGTTACTTTTGAACGATTGATATCGATATTCAATGTGGATACTTATATAGAGGTTTAATTGCACCTGAATCAAGCATTGATCTCCATCTTGTACATCTGCAGAGTTACCTCTTCCCTCCTTAATATCTGGTGGTGGTCATATCCTGAAAGGACCTAAGTCTTTGCAACCCAATGTAATGGACCTAGGATATTTTAAATCATGAATTCAGTTAGATCGAATAATCTAAGTTTAAGTTTCAAAGGTTGCAAAGATATAGAAAATTTGAATTTGTTGCATCGACTTCATTTGATAATTTTACCACCACATCGGATCTTGGAATCAAATAACTCCAGCGCCAGAGGTTTGGGTTGATCAATGCTTGATCTGGACATTCACAATATAAAACTTCTCACTTTAGGAAAATTAGTTTTAAAAATCCCCTCTCCATAGAATCCATCAGGCAGGAATCCCCTCTCCATAGACTCCATGAGGCAGGAATCCCCTCTCCATAGACTCCATCAGGCAGGAATCCCCTCTCCATAGACTCCATCAGGCAGGAATACACATTATTGTAACGTAACGTACAAAAACGTACATTTTTACGTTACGTTACACTATCGTTGACATCTCTAGTGCCCAGTGCCCAGTAGGGGTGTGAAATCTAGTAAACTTTTCTAAAATCAGAAGCAAAATAGTATTCCACTTGGAATTCTAAGGCATGTTTATAAAATACATTTTTCACAAAATTTAAAAATGTGCTCCTCAAATGGGGTCGAATGATCATAATATCACTAGTGTTAGCGAAAATGAAAAATTTGACAATCTCAATAATATTGGTATCCATTGAACCAGCTTGAAACCCGGAGTTCAAACAATTTACGAAATTGAAAATTATTGAAAATTGGGCAAGTTATGGTCAAAAAATAGTTTTTTTTCTTAAATTTCATTATGGTACTAATAAATGTCTTTTTTGACCTTACTCAGTCAAATTTCAATTTTTTCGATCCTGTGAATTGATTTGAATTCAGAAATTCATTTAGGTTTCAATGATACCCTATTCAATAAGTATTTCAAAATTTTCATTTTCACTTACTAGTGACTTTTTAAATATTAACCCCCATTTGAGGGACACATTTTCGATTTTTGTAAAAAAATATATTTTATAAACATGTCTCAATATTTCTAGTTGAATATTTTTTTGCTTCTGTAAAATTGTTTCAGAAAAATTTCACACCCTTAGTGCTCAGGCCTACCCTTGGTCTGCAGTTTATACGGTTGGTATTATCTAATAATGCAACCTGTAGTCCGTAGAACAACTTAATAAATGGGGTTAAAGCTCAGACTTCTAGGATTCAAACAAAATAAGATATACATATTTATATATATATATACATATATATATATATATATATAAACAAAATAAAAATATATATATTTACAGCGGGAACCACGTACCAGAAAACAGTGGTATTTATTTCATTCAATGTATTGCCATGGGACCTTGTGTTGGATACTTGATCTCGATATCCACTGTGGGTACTTGAGGATCAATGTTCAATCTCTTCATTTCAACTTCCTTCAACTCTTGTTACGATTTACCATGCGGGATATTCATACAAGATTAAATAATTTATTTCTCTGCAAAATAACAACAGATCGAGATCAAGCATTGATCTCGATATCCACGCAACAAGAGTTTTCAGCTCTAAATATTTTTATAAATAAATTAGTTAGAACACCAACTTAAGTAACCAAGACAGCATTAATTTTGAATAGTAAATTTACTGCCATGGCCCATGAATAACCTAATCGAGTGATCCAACAGTTTGATTTTGACAAATAAAAGTTACATATTTAAATATTTGCTGTTTTGGACAGTCGAAACTATCCAAAAAGTTTTAACTTGAAGGAACTGTAATCGTTATTTTGAGTGACACTTACAGGGAGTGTTCGCGAAAAAAGAAAGGGTGTATAGGCTTACGGCGAAAACAAGCGCTTTTGATCGCTTTACTAATCAACTATAAATAATGCGTCGAAAAAATATCGATGATTATTGGTTGTTATATCTGAATTATTTGTTTGGAATTAAACTGATATTTTTACGATTCGAGTTGAATTTTGAAACTTTCTGAATTTGTATGGACGCTACGTTCTTCAGCATGAGTTGTTTTTAACAATTTTCTCCTTGTAGACGCAACAGATAGAAAGCCCCACCCCGGCAAAGAATTTGAACATTTTTACCATTCTGAATAAATTTCAATATTTGCAGAATGCTAGACATGTCTATGTGACTATTATTATGTTAAGGTATAAGAATAATGACTAGGAATATGAAATCTTTTTGCTTTAAACAAACCTAAGATGACAGTACAAACAGTATTGTTTTAAAATGACACAGCATTTATACGTTCACCCACAAAAGATGAGACTGTAAAGACGACCTGAACATTTTTACATTTTCAATGTTAAATTAACCATTCTGCCATGAATATAGTCTTTGTATGGCTTTATCAATGATTGTGCAAAGAACGAAACAAATCCTGAATTTACGGAATTTCGCCGTCTTTCAGTCTTATAGTTTGTGGGTAACCCTTTAATTGTATATTAAGAAGATGAATATTTAATATGCAAGTTAACAGCTTAAATATGACATGGAGGGGGGGGGGGTGTAAGCTTTCTACATATACTCTTACATACAGTGATAACCAGAAAAAATTGACAGAGGAAGACAACTTTGGAAAGTCAATGGAGCTGGATAAATGGGAGTTGTGCAGTGCGAACAAATCTTTTTCATTAAACTATTGATTAAAGCGTCAATTGTAAAGCACTTCAGTTGCTAATGTCGTCTTCCTATCCCATTGCTTTCTAGTTATCACTGTTAGAAATGTGACTTCATTGTCAATGGACGTGATTGCAATTAACGTAGCTCATCAGCTAGACAACTAACCTCGTGGTGTAATAAACAAATATTAGAATAAATCTAACACTCAGATTTCTGCCTGAAAACCCTTTAATTACCAACATTTTTCATATCGATCGAAAAAGATAAATCAAAGTGCAGATTTGCATCTTAATCTTGGCCGAGCCCGCGTGCATGCACAAGCATAAAGAAAATGCATTTTATTCCTCTGAGTCCTCATGGATTAGATTTGATGGATAACAAATTGAGGCTATAGGGATGGGCCATAATTGAGACGTTTATCATTTGCATATTCTGTAATTGTAATTTGAGATAATTAAAATACTGTGTTTCCCACAAAGAATGAGACTTATAAGACGAATTGGGGAACCACGAAAACAGAAAGTATAAATTACGCACAATCGACTTAGAAGTCTCATCCATTTTGAGTAACCCTGTACGTCTAGTGTGTTATATTAAACGTTTATGAAGAGTTTCTATATTATTATTGATTTGTTTCATATCAAGAATAATATAGTGAGACCTATATTACTGTGGAATAGAAAGACGACTTTCAGACTCAAGTAATGAGTTAAAATTTTCCAATTTTTTCAATATTAACAAAGATTTTCTGGAATTTTTATTGAAAAACGACATTTGAAGAATTTGTAGAAATCTGCGAACAAATTCACAGATGTGAATTGGACTCGCTCCTCTCCTCTGTAAATGAAATGAAGGATCAATTGGAATTCTGTATACAATCCCTTTAAGCACATCTTTGATTATAATTTTCGTGAACACTCCCCAGAAATGTCGAGATTGCATTACACATAACACAAGTTGGATAAGATTAAAGGGTCGGCATGGATCACAAAACTAAAACATTTTAAATGCTTGAGAATCTTACAGCTATGAAACATTTCAAAAATTATCAAATTGCAGGGTGTCCTGGTAAAAGTATTTCTTAGTCCCAATAACTATAATTTTTTAAACTGTGAAGTATAATACAGCTTTATCTTTGACTGTATTAAAAGGGTCATGATTATAAAGCAATGCTTCAAAAAAATTATTTTTTGCCGTTTCCTGTTCTTGATCCACTTTTTTGATAGTGATATCCAAATATTTTTTAAGTACACGATATTTTTTTTAAGTTCTTTAAATTTTTAGGAAAGCAACATTTTTTTAAAACTACAAGCATAAAATACAAGTTTTTTTCTTTTTGAATGGTCAACAGTGACGATCATTTTGATCATGAATACTGCTTGGCGATTTTCAAACTAAAATTGAATTATTAAATAAATTTATAAATAGGTAAATCTACTAAATTAAAGAAAATACGATGTAAAAGAATTTATTTCATTTCATAATATATTTTCATAATATATTTATAATGAATGCCTGTATTGAATTGTATGTACCAAATTAAGTCATTAATTAATTTCGTCTTTACTGCTGGCAATACAATGTAGACATAATTTACACACACCACCGCACTGATTTGTTAATGCACATGCACCACATCCCACAAGTAATGCGGAGACTGGGTCAACTCTTTCAGATTCTGAATTTGCTTGAACAGATGTCAAATCTTCTGGTCCTTTTGGCATAGAAGCTACAGCTGATGATACACTTGAGAATAAACAGCTGACACCAAGAGCCTAAAACAGAAAAACAGATATTATTGCATTTTTCCACAGCCAGTATTTTTGGAGTTTTAATTTTGAACAAAATCAATTACGGCGTTACTTAAGAATTTAAAAAGTGAAATAAAAAACATATATGAAAAGCACAGACTTTAAATGATTTAAATTTACTTTTAGGGTCTCTAAAAGGCTATCATATAAAAAAGTATTCGCTAGAATATTATTTTTTATATTTTTTTGAATTCTCCCATTTAAAAGAAGTATATGTTTTTAAATTCTAGTACTTACCAAGAAGAAGAATGTAAGAATACGGAAATTCATGATGATATTGCTAGAGGAAGGGTAGGGATCAACTGAAAACAAGCTGACCCTTATACCCGTCTTTTATAGTCTTCAGAACAGTAGTATACATTACTCATGTGAGTGAGCGCGGTTCCTTTGAGCCCCTACAGTGGCCGCGCCGGTCAATTCAGTTTCTTTGCGGTCAATCTGTCTATTTTCAGCTGGCTCCAGCGGTCAGTTTATATATCAAAGGATTTTAATGATATACAGAAGAAGGGAGGGTATTTTAAGAAAAGGGCAGGGTGTAGGGAGGGCCGGGGGGAGTGATTAAAACCTGTTTGGTTCCAGGAATGTAAAGAAATACATTTTTTAAAACCACTTCGTTAGAATATTTCATTGAAGAACCATAAAGAGGACCCATGTAGCTAGATTGTTCAAACGGGGTTCCAAAAGTTGCTAAAGTCGAAAAAATGGGTCAGTCCATGTCAAATCAGCCAATCCCTCGTAGGCACATGCATCTCCGATTAAGTATAAACAATTTGTTACGATTTTACGACGAATTTTTAATTAGATTTTACAATATTTAGATAAAGACAGAATAAAGTTGTATATATGTTAGTTTTACGTGGGAATTCATCCTTACTGCAAACTAGACAAAAGTAGTATATGTACAATTTATGCAACATTCCAGCTACGACTTTGTGAGTTCGTAGTACCAATAACTTTTTTCTCTTTCAAACTTTTATTTAAACAATTAAATGGTACAGAATTGCGTAAATATATGTAGAAATAATAAAAAAATACACAAATATTTACAAAATGCTTCTTGCATTTTGCTCTCTATTTTATGGTATTATGAATTTATACTAGTAACACTTAACAACAATGAGATCTGGAATAGAATCTGACATGAGTAGTACCAATAACGCAAAACTTTCAAGCATGAGATTTATCCGGTTAGATATTCGAAATTTACAAAAAAATTGTATTTTTTATGTTTTCAACTATTACTTCTAAAATTGAAAAACTATTGAGTAATACAAAAATGTTTTTAATTTGTGATGTGTAACCAAGCATTTTGGTTTTTCTTTATTTTAAGCATAAAATCAAGACTATTGAGGAGCAAAAAGGTCACAAAGTTGTAACAGTGATGTCGAGCATACATTTTTCTATCTATTTCTGTCAATTTTGCAGTGGGGGATTATAATCTTCTTCGGCTTTAACCCTATTTAGCCTGACGTCTTGCTTACTGACTGGCTGCCTGGGGGGGGGGGGGAATTGACCCCCCTGTATTTTGTTATTGTGATATAAATCTTTAACATTTGATTCGTTTTTAGAAAGCCCTTGGGCTCTACTTCAATAATCTGAAAAAACATGGTAAAGTTGCAAAAATCCAAATATTTATTGCGAAATCAAGTTATTAAGCAACAATGTAAAAAAAAATTGCGCAAATTGCAACAAATTACATATGCTTGAAAATCCCTTGACCCAGCAAATTTAAATGTGCAAAAACATTTGCAAAATTTTCAGAACCTAAATGTGTATTCAAGGAAAAGAGAAAATGTGGAAATTGCGTCTTGTCTGTGCAAAAATCTGTGCAAAATTTCTTTGAGGGGCATGTATTCATTATGAAAAGCCAGAAAATTTGAGCTTCCTAGCTCAAATACTTTTTTGAGTTATAGCAAAAAAAACTATAGGTGTGGGGTCAACTTGCCCCCCCCCCCAGGCCAGATAGGGTTAATACACCTCTTCTAGTATCCTCTTACTCACCCTCCCCCCCCCCTCCACTAATGGCGCCAGTGATAAATGCAAAAACTTTTCTCAAATGTTTTTGCAAACCAGGATATAGGAAAAGGCGCCGGAAATTCCAAGTTAGTTAGATGGATATATAGATAGATAGATAGATAGATAGATAGACAAATAGATAGATAGATATATAGATCTATAGATATATAGATAGATAGATAGATAGATAGATATATAGGTAGATAGATAGATAGATAGATAGATAGAGAGATGAATTGAACCGTAATATAAGTCAAGCCCTTTGACCTTTATATTTGAACTGATAGACGTATCTATTCTCTTATTCAGCATTTATTGATTAAATGTAACGATATAAGAATAGATAAAGAATCATAAAAAATACCAAATCACTGTGAACTAGACAGAAGAAGAAGCTCAAATTCATTTGACATTTCTAGTGTGACTTTGTGATCTTGTAGCTTTATTCACTGCTTTTTCGTACTTTTCAATAATTCTTCAATAAGAGGAGTTACGATTGAAAACGTTTTAGATTTCAATAAAAACAAAACTCGGCCTAAGCTATCAGCACATTGCTTTGTTCGAGGTTCCTCTTTAGTATCTAAGTCGAGGTCATATTCTTGCTTGAAACTCCATCTTTAAAGGGACAATCGTTTTAAATTCAATCACCTTCCCTGTAACAATCCATACAGGTTCCCTTTAAATCTTAATCTAATACACAATCATCATGGAATATCGTAGTTTTCTAACTAAAAGCGTTAAATTCTGATAATTTGCTACAGTTATATCTGCATAAGAAATGCGCAAGTTACTTTTGAAGGGAAATCAAATTGATTTCCAAAGAGCTAAATATGGATTCTCGATCATTCATTCATGATCAATTCAAATTCTAATTAGAGAGTCATTTGAAAATGCGACACCAGTCCCTTTAAAAAGATGTTACCGTCGAAAATTTGTGTAAATTATTTATGGCATTTGTAAACAAAGCAATATTTTCAGTAAAGATGATACATGTCGTCTTCAATCAGAAGCGACTAAGGGGGGGGAAAGGGGGGAGGGGACGTCTCACCCCCTAGTAATTGGGGGGACGCCGGACTTTCCCCACTGGAAAAATAAGGTGCCGTCGCATGAAGAAAATCAGGTATCTAAATCTAATAGCATTTTTTCCTGGGCTGCCCCGAAATCACTCAAATTGACGATTTAAAAAAAATTATAAAATCCTAAATTTTTGGGTAGCTCATTTTGCCAATCCCATCGGAAATCCGTCCCCAGCCATGGTTTTGACGAAAAAATTACAAAAATTCAATAAAAATTATTAACCCCCTCCCTGGAAAATATCGTTAGCCGCTTCTGTCTTCAATTGTCGTTAAAAATATTTCCAAGGATGTATATTCGTCTTAAAAGTTTAAATAAGATTTTAAGCAATTTCTTGTTATATTGACCCTGTACAGGAGGGTGTCTCAATAAACATGGGAATTCAGTGACGAATTCGATGTCGTCTTTTCAAATAATTCTTTGATTTAGTAAAGTGATACCTACTGAGCTGTGAACTGTGAGAGTTTCGTCTGCTATGTTCACATTTTGTTTGTTTATGTTTTGACTGCATACGGTTGTACTTAGTAAAACAAGAAAATTGCAGTATACAGACTTCACTGTTCACTGTTCATCTTGCGGAGACATTATAGACACATTTTTGCAGTCTTTTACCCTTTTCATAAAATAAACTCTAGCAGACATAATAATATTATGGCTTTTGAAGTTAGGTATTACAATGCTAATTTATAACAAAGACGATATCCAATTCGTCACTGAATTCCCATGTTTTTTTGGGACACCCTGTACAAAACAGGGAAAAAATAACTACGATAATAAAGTGAACATGACGAAAACAAGAAGATACGAAATAAAAAAAAGATAAAGGAACGATGAAACAAAATAAAACAGAAGAAGGAACAATGATACAAAATCAAAAAAGACAAATGAACGATGAAACAAAATAAAACGGAAGAAAGAAACGATGAAACGAAATCAAGAAAGACAAAGGAACGACGAGACAAAATAAAGCAGAATAAAAGAACAATGATACGAAATCAAAAAAGACAAAGGAACGATGATAAAAATAAAACAGAAGAAAGGAAAATGATAAAAATAAAACAGAAGAAAGGAACAACGATAAAAATAAATCAGGAGAAAGGAACGAGGATAAAAATAAAACAGAAGAAAGGAACAATGACACGAAATCAAAAAAGACAAGAGAACGATGATAAAAATAAAACAGAAGAAATAAACAACGATAAAAATAAATCAGGAGAAAGGAACGATGATAAGAATAAAACAGAAGAAAGGAACAATGATACGAAGTCAAAAAAGACAAAGGAACGATAATAAAAAAAAAACAGAAGAAAGGAAAAATGATAAAAATAAACAGAAGAAAGGAACAACGATAAAAAATAAATCAGGAGAAAGGAACGATGATTAAAATAAAACAGAAGAAAGGAACAATGATAAAAATAAAACAAAACAAAGGAACGATGATAAAAATAAAACAGAGCTAATTGGAACAGTGATACAAAATAAAACAGAGCAAAGAAACGGCGATACAAATAAAACTGAATGCAGGAACGGTGATACAATATTTGAAAAGCAAAGGATTGGCGAAACAAAATTTAACAGAACATGGAACGGAGATACAAATTAAATATAGAGGAAAAGGAACAGTGATACACAGCATAAAAAAGATAACGAACGGTGATTTAAAAGAAACAAGTATGAATATAATATGGCTGAAGTGGAATAAAAGATATCTAACATAAAGTAAGAAAATTTGACTGTGCAATATGCAATCTTCAAACTGAATACAAGATGTGCATTTTCTGTCCAATTATGATTGTTATATTCGCAAAAAGTAAACTTGAACATCTCCCCCCTCCTTCCTGCCCCCCCCCTGTCTTGCCTGAATATTGTACTATTCAATGGAAACTTATTTTTGACTGTAACAAAGAAGTATTAATCCTAAGCTTTACGCAGGAATAAACTTTAAATTATAAAAGATGTATCTTATCATTTTCATATTTCTTCATGTATCTTATCATTTTCATATTTTTCATGTATCTTATCATTTTCATATTTCTTCATTTATCTTATCATTTTCATATTTCTTCACATATCTTATCATTTTCATATTTCTTCATGTATCTTATCATTTTCATATTTCTTCATATATCTTATCATTTTCATATTTCTTCATATATCTTATCATTTTCATAATACTTCATATACCATCTCTATTTGAAGCATGAAACATGGTGTAAAACAAAACTAATTTTTTCAAAAAATTTTCATCTGATACAAAAAAGGTCACGTCAAATTAAAGTTTTGAATCATACATACAGTGATAACCAAAAAGCTGTAGAATAGGAAGACGACAAAAAAAGCAACACTGAAGTGCATTTGATCTGTTGCGAAGCAAATAGCTACACTGGTAAGTTATTAAATCACTTATCTAGTGAGATGGGTCTGTATACACTGCACCATGTCTTGTTCGTTAGACTATTTAAAGTCATAACTCGATTCTAAAAGTCTAATTCCAGAGCTTTTTGGTTCTCACTGTATAAATGTATACTTGTGTGTAATATAAACGTGACAGATAATATTAAATTTGAACCCCCCCCCCCCGCCACACCTTTTTGTCATATTGTTTAGTTAAGGTGGTCACACAGATTTATACAGTGTCCGAATTTAATGAATTTAAAACACGTCTCAAATCCCCCCAAAACCTGTTTTAATTGAATGCCGGCTTAAAAGTTGAAAAATTTAATACAAATATATGTGGAACCAACGATATTTGAGCCACGTCGTCTGGAAACAAAGATTTCAGAAAATATATATTTATTTTAAATGAGATATAAGGATACAAAACATAACATGTATGGACACCAGGATACATATTCATGTCATGCAAACAAATCTTGATTTAAGGAAGTTTGGTCAGGTTTGGAAGTCTATTAATACAGGGATACAGATTTATTAGAGATACAGAGATACTATAAATGAGATTCACATAAACACAGATATATAGAGGACCAAAAGTACAGATAATATTAATCAATAATTACAATGGTACGGAGATACTGCAATAAAAATAGATTACAAATTACAGGTCTAAAAAGATGCAGAAATACAAAAATACAGAAATACAGAAATACAGAAATACAGATATACACCAATACAAAGGTTCAGAGATAGAGAAAGGAAAACATCATGGTAAAAAATATCCAATTTCCTGTACACACTTTAGCTGTACATCCTGTACACACTTTAGCTGTACATCCTGTACACACTTTAGCTGTGCATCCTGTACACACTTTAGTCCTGTACACACTTTAGCTGTACATCCTGTACACACTTTAGCTGTACATCCTGTACACACTTTAGCTGTACATCCTGTACACACTTTAGCTGTACATCCTGTACACACTTTATCTGTACATCCTGTACACATTTTAGCTGTACATCTTGTACACACTTTAGCTGCACATCCTGTACACACTTTAGCTGTACATCCTGTACACACTTTAGCTGTACATCCTGTACACATTTTAGCTGTACATCCTGTACACACTTTAGCTGTACATCATGTACACACTTTAGCTGTACATCCTGAAGAGTCTTGTTCCTATACTGCATACTGCAGTGCCAGGGATGGGCATATTTTCTAAACAAGAAGTTTTCGTCTTGTTTTTTATTCCTAAAAACTAACGAACTTTCGTTAAAAGCTAAACATAAAAACGAAAAACGAAACAGTAATCAGATATGTGTGTGTTAATGAACAAATGTATTTCCCCAAGTAATTTTTGAATACTGTTTATTGCAGAAATGAAGTTCTGGTAAATGGCAACTCCATTGCTTTACACTTAAATATAGAGAAAACTGAACTGCAGGGTAGAACCACATTACGTCAACATCACTCTCTGACCATAGAAATGTTCTTAGTAGATACATTATAATAGTCGTTAGTGGGAGGTCGTTACTACGTAAAACTCATTAACGACGGTATCCGTTTTATCGTCGCTAACGTTGCAATCAGCGGCCATTTTTCAGAAAAGTGAAAACTGTCCATCCCTAGTGCACACTGCACAACCCTTAAATTTGATCACGTAAAATACAACTTTTAAATCACATAAACATGCGAGCTAAAACCAAAGAGGGAACGAGAAAAAACAAGCTTGCGAAAAAAAGGTTATTTTAAATTTTGTACAGTTTTTAAAAAGTTGTGAATTTTGTAAAAAAAACACAGATTTGGTTTTTAGGTTTTAATAAAAAAGTAAAAAAACTGAAAAAAATTATTTAAGTTTTGCAGAAATAAAAGTCTGCAGTAAATATTTAAGTTTAATATTTCTACACTAAAATATTTACTGTAAGATCTCTCCTCTGTAAAGAGCACACAATCCCTTAAAATACTTATTTTATCACCCAGTAAAGCCTATAGAGTAGACATTAGACCTATAAACTCCTGGAGTTTGTTTTATTTTATAACTCCATGTTATAAACTTGATGAATTTATATACCAGCGGATGCTCAGAATCTTTAATCTCAAGTTAACCTTGAAATCTTCAAGCATTTTTAGAAAACCTTAAACATAATTTACAATTCATAATAGTTCACTTTAAACTTTTTTCAAAGCAAAAATGCGCGGCGGAAAATGATAATTTTATTTTGGGAAAATAAAACGTTGTCAAATTGTCTTCCCTGGTTTCCCTTCAGGTATCCATGGTTTTGTGGTTTCCTTGGTTTCCCTGGTTTTTTTAGTGTCCATGGTTTCCCTGGTATCCCTGGTTTCCCTTGTTATCCTGGTTTCCCTGGTTTCACTTGTTACCCTGGGTTCCCTAGTTTCCCTGGTTTCCTAGTTTCACTGGTTTACCTGGTTTTCCTGGTATATCTGGTTTCTCTGGTATACCTGGTTTACCAGGTATCCCTGGTTTCCCTAGTCTCACTGGTTTCCCTGGTTTCCTGGTATCCCTGATTTTCCTGGTTTCCCTGGTTTCCCTTGTATCCTTGGTTTCCCTGGTTTCCCTGGTTTCCCTAGTTTACCTAATTTCCCTAGTTTCCTGGTATCCCTAATATCCCTGATTCTCCTGATTTCTCTGGGTTCCCTGGTTTCCCTTGTATCCTTGGTGTCCCTGGTTTCCATGGTTTCCATGGTTTCCTGATTTTCTCTTGTTTCCCTGGTTTCCCTGGTTTCTCTGGTTTTTTATTGTCAAAATTAATGAAAACTAATATAGGTATTGTAGGCGTATGAAGATCAAGACTGATTCTCAACGGCGCGGCGGTGCCCTTTGTCTGATCATTGAAGACACATCAACGTACAAGTCATATGTATTTTATCAATAGCAAAACTAAAGTTGCAAATTTAATATTTTTTATCTTCCTATTTTTTTTCTGTTTGAAAACACTCCCTTAATAAACTCTTTTGTTTTATTGTCTGTGCAATATGATAGATCTACTAATATGTAATTTGACACACCTCCTAATCCTTGCTCATGAGTATAACAACTAAAGTGAGGGGTATGGCGCGCTGATTAAATAGTTCGGTCCATAGCCCAGCAAGCTATGACTTTATATCACAACTTATGACTTATCAAACGTATTTTTTTCTCTTTTATACTGTTGAATATTAAACGAAAAAGTAAAAAAAGGACAATTTCGTAAGTTTAAAAATTGATGTATTACAGATCAAAAAGTCTCAAATTTAAGCTGCGGCTCAAATTCTTTAAATTTGGCCTCAGGGCAATAACAAAGACTGTAAACAATAAAAAAGACTGTAAACAATAACAAAGACTGTAAACATTAACAAAGATTGTACACAATAACAAAGACTGTAAACAATAACAAAAACTGTAAACAATAACAAAGATTGTAAACAATAACAAAGACTGTATAAACAATAACAAAGACTGTAAACAATAACAAATATTGTAAAAAATAACAAATATTGTAAACAATAAATAAGACTGTAAACAATAACAAAGATTGTAAACAATAACAAATATTGTAAACAATAACTAAGACTGTAAACAATAAGAAAGACTGTAAACAATAACAAAGACTGTAAACAATAACATTGACTGTAAACAATAACCAAGATTTTATATTCTAACTGATATGTTGTTTCATTTCAAACAAAAAAACTAATTTTAATTCAGACAATCTGGCAATTAAAAAACCATATTCATAGCAAAAGACTCTAACCTTGTAACCGTCATATTTTATGAATTTCATGTCGTCTTTATAGTCTCATCCTTGGAAGGTACCTCTGTATATTCAATCAATAAATGTCGAAGATATCGTCGATTTTGTCAACAAACCATTCTGTAAACGAAGAGTCACATGAAATTAAGCCAACAGTCCCTTTAAAACACGTAGTTTTTTACTCATTGCTGCAAATAAAATGGTTAGATCTAACCAAAATAAAGACTGTCGATGAATAAAACCCGGTCCAGTCTAGCTATATGGAATGGTGAATGATTTTCAATTATTATAAATCTTGCAAATGTTAGCTCCAGGCAAAGTTAAATATGAAAGAAGAGACTTTGTGGTGCAGTGTGCATATTGGCGCGCTTGGGAACAAGTCTTTCTTGCACTGGAGCCCGGACATTGTAAAAAACTGTTTTCATGCATAAATTTACATTTTACTTCTTCTGCTTTATGATTGATGGCTTCTCAAGCGCAGAAGCTGAACGTGCATCTTATGCCAGGGATAAACCATTCTTTAACAAACAAAAAATAATAAAAAATTGTCTCTAAATTTTAAAGGCACCTTGTTTTTATTTTAATATTTTTGATTTGTGTAGTTCAGCCTTGCCATTTTGCTCTTTCAAGGTCATGTAATAAGAAAATAATTTTAGTGACATAAAAAAGTGACCTACCAACCAACTTTTGAAAAACTTAAGCTTAAACAGTTAAACGTATAATATTTATTTAAAAACAATTGCACACAGAAATTAATATAAATCTAATCAAACTTCTCATAGACAGGGTGTCCAGCGAAACATGAAAGTAGCAAGACGACTTGAAAGTCGTCTTTTAGATTTTAATTTCTTTGCGGCATTTTGTCGTCAACCTACTTCACACGTATGAATCTTGAAACGATAATCACAAAATCCTTCTAGTCTTGGTATTTAAAAAATGTAATCTACTTTTTTTTCTGTTGTTAATATTACTGGAGATATAATAATCTTTATTTAGATTTCAATTTTATGAAATTAAACCAAAATTGTCGAAATCTGAACGAAATTCTTTATATCTCATATCTCCGGAAAAATTGAAAGCACAAAAAGCGAAGACTAGAGGTGTTTTGCAATTATTAACTTAATAATTATACTTCTACAAATTTAAGTTTACGAATAAATGCTGCAAATTATTTCAAAAATCAAAGACGACCTTTAATTCGTCCTGCTGCTGTTATGTTTCGTGGGACACCCCGGGTTGTCCCACGAAACATGACAACTTGTTAATAGTTTTGAATGTCTTCTTCCATATATTATATTTAATATTAAAGATATTTTGCAGCAATTATTTAGTTATAAAACACCTTTTCCTTAAATTTTATTTTACTTTGAAATCAATTTTGCTATGATAAAATTGCCATAAAATTTTTATCATTCTCCTCATTGTTAAACAAATTAACTAATTATGGAAGAAGACATTTTAAACTATTAACAAACTGTCATGCTTCTTGGGACACCCTGTAAAACCCCCGCCTTCTGAATTTTAGGTTTAACTAAATATCGTTGTGGTTGGATTGAAGAGAGTTGAAGCCAATCCCTTTCCTTGTTTTTCTTGTTCAATAGTACACTTTGTAAAGTGTATAAACATGGGTGCTTTAAGCGCAAGCTAAAGTGCATCGTCTTCTTAATCTTTTCGGAGAAATGAGCGCGGCGCTCTGCGCGCTGTAGACCCGTTCAAGCAAGGTTATACAATGCCGGACTCTTGTTACTAGGTTGGTATTTCGTGGATTTAGCCTTGAACATAATTTAACAGATTTTCAAAATAATTGATTTTCCTAAAAAAAATGATGAGAATGTAAATAATCTGAAAAATAACAAAAAAATAAAAGTTTTTATTAAACCAGGTGTAAGTGTTAAACTAATTCCTTTAAACACGTCGTACTTGCTTGATAACCCAGCTTTGCCTGAAAACTAAACTTTTCTTCTAAGTAATAAGCCGATTCACTCTTGACATTTTTTAACCAAGCTGAAACCATTCCCGTGGTTCTACCGAGTTTCCTAATTAAAATTTGAAGCAAATCGGTCAATAGGAGAGTCATGACTTATGATCGAATATCCTAACAAACAAACAGACAGAAAAAACAAAGATTTTTCTTTATAATAATATATATATATATGGGAATAAGAAAATAACAACTTTTGACAACTATTTTATTTCATATGAAAATATTTGTTTTAATCCTAATTTTAGTAAAGTAGGAATTCCTGGGCAACGTTACTTAGAGATAAAAATGACAAAGATGAATTGTTGTCCTCCTTATCCATGTATTAACTGTTTTCAAAATTTTCTGTTTCAGAAAATAAAAATACAAAATTAAGAATAAAAATACAAAATTAAGAATAAAAATACAGAATTAAGAATAAAAATACAAAATTAAGAATAAAAATACAAAATTAAGAATGAAAATACAAAATTAAGAATAAAAATACAAAATTAAGAATTAAAAATACAGAATTAAGAATAAAAATACAAAATTAAGAATAAAAATACAAAATTAAGAATGAAAATATAAAATTAAGAAAAATTAAGAATGAAAATACAAAATTAAGAATAAAAATACAAAATTAAGAATAAAAATACAAAATTAAGAATAACCATACAAATTTAAGAATAAAGATATTTATATCGAATGCACATTGTACACTACCTGCAGTTTTTTCACTAATGAATCGGCTTCTTTCATGTTCAAATTGTCCATTTTTCGTCGTTAATTAAGATTATAAAGATGTTTTGAATTATGGAAAACATGATAAAGGTGTCTAGGAATTGTGAAGGGTAAACACGGTTATATTAACAGTAAGGGGAGTGCCAGATTGCAGGATGCAGGGTGCAGGGATTTCAGTTGGATCACATCATCAGAGATTTCAGTTGGATCATATCATTAGAGATTTCAGTTGGAAAATATCATCTGGATATTTCAGTTAGAAAATATCATCTCGAGATTTAGTTAAAAATATCATCAGGGGATTTCAGTTGTAAAATATCATTAATGATTTCAGCTAGAAAATTGAAAAATAATTGGAAATTATCTTCTAGAGGTTTTAGTCGTAAACTATCATTAAAGATATATTATCAGGCAATGGAAACACAATCGAGAGATTAAAAACAATAAAACACTTGTTTTTATCTTTAGGTGTTGTGTGAGGTCTTATAACCTTTGGATCGCTCTGTGTTTTCAATGATGGTGCTTTTCAGTTGATTCCAGTCAAAGTTAAACATTTTAATCAGATAGATCTGATTTGCAGTACACAGAATATATAGTATTGTTTGTAGTTTATTTCTATCAACGGAAGAAGGAAGAATTGTAAACTTACTTCATATCTCTAAAATGCTTAGATCCTCCCCCCCCCCAGAATTGAATACGCATGGATGCTTTAATACTTCCTCTCCCCCCTTTCCGCCCTTCTTTCATACTTTTAATAGACTTGTAATAAATTCTGTCATTTTGTTGAGGTCTTCATTGTTTTCTATTTTAATCTTTATTAAATGCCTTTCCCGGTTCATATATCTTTATATATGTTGTATACTTTCCCGGTTCATATATTTTTATATATGTTATATACTTTCCCGGTTCATATATTTTTATATATGTTGTATACTTTCCCGGTTCATATATTTTTATATATGTTGTATACTTTCCAGGTTCATATATTTTTATATATGTTATATACTTTCCCGGTTCATATATTTTTATATATGTTGTATACTTTCCCGGTTCATATATTTTTATATATGTTGTATACTTTCCCGGTTCATATATTTTTATATATGTTGTATACTTTCCCGGTTCATATATTTTTATTTATGTTGTTGTGGAAGACGATGCCTGGCCGCATTAAACAAGTTCCACAAGATTCAACAGAATGAGATAGAACGGATACGGGGCATAGTACTGACGGACAGTCTAACACATGTGATATTGATATAGACTCATGTTCTGAACCCTCTAGTAATAAGTTATAAGAAATATAGATACTGGAAGTACTTTATGTGTTTTTATTAGAGTCTGACCCACGTCCTCTATATTGGTGACCCCCAACTTTGAACATACAGTTAAACGCTATCCAGTTTCGTGATTTTCTTTAACTTCGAACATTAAGTGATACATTCGAGCATCATGACGGACAAGAAAGAAACTCCAACCGAGTATATCGCCAAAGTCTCCGTCAAGCTCCCGGATTTTTGGACAGAGGACTTGTGACTTGAGACTTGTGGTTCCTTCATGCAGAGGCTGCCTTCAGAAACATCCAAATCACACAAATACTCCCGGAGCTAATGAGCTACACAGCTAGCTACTCCCGGAGCTTATCAGCTACACAGCTACTCCAGAAGCTAATTAGCTATACAGCTACTCCCGGAGCTAATCAGCTACACTGCTACATAAGCTTAACCTTGGCTACTAATGGAGCTAATAAGCTGTACCTCAGCTACTCCTGGAGCTAATAAGCTAACCTCAGCTACTTCTGGAGCTAATAAGCTAACCTCAGCTACTCCTGGAGCTAATAAGCTAAACCTCAGCTACTCCTGGAGCTAATAAGCTAAACCTCNTAGAACGGATACGGGGCATAGTAATGACGGACAGTCTAACACGTGTGATATTGATATAGACTCATGTTCTGAACCCTCTAGTAATAAGTTATAAGAAATATAGTACTGGAAGTACTTTATGCGTTTTTATTTGAGTCTGACCCACGTCCACTATATTGTATACTTTCCCGGTTCATATATTTTTATATATGTTGTATACTTTCCCGGTTCATGTATTTTTATATATGTTGTATATATTTCTCATTTATTATTATATATATCATACTAGCTAAAGTATTCGGCGTTACCCGTAGAAAAAATTTCGAATTTTCAAAAAAAAAATTTGCTCATGTTACCCCAGGCTACCCATGGGGTTCCTAAAAAATGTCAGCCTATTCAGTAGCCGTTTGACCAGCCAATATATACTTTCTGATGATGTGACCGAAGTTGCCCGTAATTTTTTTATTTAAAAAACTTTTGAAAAAAAATGTTTAAATTACGTTTTTCTAATGTTCATTTAAATTAGAAAATTGAGTTAACTTAGATGTTAAACCCTCCTTGATTTTTGGTCAATCGACGACATTTAAAAATGAAATCTTTGCAAAATATTTGAACGTGGGCAAATATTGAAATGAAAATACTTAACTCCATGATTTAACTATTGAAACTCTTTGCAGTTGCAAATTCAGATAAATATATTTAAAATTTTACAAAGATTCAAAAATCATCTTCTTCATCTATATTATTATCTTTTGAACTAAAATTATTGTTTATAAAAATATCTACAAAGATGAGGCATTTGCAATTAATTCTTATTTTTTTACTAACACCAAAAATATAAAAACATCTTTTGGTCAAAATGGCATTAAACCGAAAAGAGTAAAGTGCTGTTGTTGAGATTGGTTTTGCTTATAAAACTCTAAAATTTACTGAGTATTGAATTTTTAACTTGACAGTTTTATCGAGTTAAGTCTGTGACGCTAATCGGTTCTTACAAAAAAAATTTCGGCCCCAAGAATGAAGACACAATAACGAAGTAAAAAGCACGGGCCTTCTCATCAGATTTGGAATATTTAGCCTTAAAAAATTGTCATTGTATTATATCAGGTTTACTATTTAAACTAAACTATTGTATTATATCGGGTTTACTATTCAAACTAAACTATTGTATTATATCAGGTTTACTATTCAAAATAAACTATTGTATTATATCAGGTTTACTATTCAAACTAAACTATTGTATTATATCAGGTTTACTATTCAAACTAAACGTCCCGACTTGTGCTTCAATGCTATTTGTCATGCATTTCCTCTTATTACAATCGGTGTATACGCTGTGTAATTAATTTGCATGTTGCAGATTTCTGCATTTTGCAACATTTCACTTAACCCAGAAATTATTTATCCATAGCCTTGAAAGGAAGTATCACGATGAAAAAAATAAAAATGAACAAAATCAAATGTTGCTATGAAAGAAAAAAATAATTGAAAGAAAATCAAAGGAAATGAGTCTTTGCAACAATATCTTATTTTCTAATTTTTATATTTTCTTAACCAAATGTCATAGACTTGAGATATTTCAAACTATGAATTTTGTTAGATCAAATAGTCTAAGTTTGAAATATCAAAAGATTACACTAGTAGGTTGAAAAGATATAGAGGTTTGCAAATTTGAGTTTGTGGCAAAGACTCAATTCCTTTCTTGAAAATGTTCTTTGAAAATATTAGATTAACAATAAAAAATGTAAGGATTTGTCCCATTTTACTCGTATAATATTACATTTGAACTGGCTTTGGTTAAGTTGTAACTTCCCAAGCTCGAAAAATAGGAAAAGTAAAAAATTCACTAAAAACTTGCAAAAAATAAAACGTTTAGGATGTTAAAATTGCACTATTTTAAATTTCAGGTTGTACAAAGAAAAAAAGTTCTAAAGAAAAAACGTTAAAAAACATATCAAATGACGTAAACCGTAGACCAACCTAAGAATTGCGTTTTAAGAGTGTAAAAAATGAAGAAACTCTGAACAATTTTTTATGTTGAAAAAATAAATCGAATCGAATTAATGGATTTTTCAGAGCCAAATCCTGAATTCATTTTATCCAAAAATGCACGAATATTTGAAAAATCAATATTTACAAGGACGAATTCAATGCATTACAACTTGCATTTGCATTTATCAAAAATTAAGTCAATCAGTAATCGAAACATGAACACTTTTAAAAATCTAATTACGAAACGCCCCCCTTTTCCCTCCCTTTTATTAGACCGGTATCCTCTTTTTTAATTAAAATCACATTTCTCATTTTTTAATTCAGTTATCCAATCCTCACTTTTTAGTTGAACCATCCCCTCAACTCTTTTAATTGAACCACTGGACACTCCCCTCCTAGCTTCATATAAGACCCCCCCCCGACCAATTTTTTTGTTTTGACCACCCCTTCCCGCTTTAAAGGGACTGTAAGCGTAATTTCAAGTGACCCTGTATGCAAAGATGCCAATGCCCGATTTACAACGGTACTCTTTTAAAGCAAAATATACAAGGTTGCAATTTTTTTTTCGTTCGAATAATACAGAGTTGGTTACCCAGAAATGATACATCAATAATTCGACCTGACAATCTTAAAATATAGCGCCCTGGAGATTGAATATTCTTTACTGACATGTGTATAAAGTTTCCTAGAAATATGTAAAATGATTTGGTAAAAAAGAAACAGTTTACAGCTGAAGGAAATCTAAGAAAAGACTAATTAAAATTCAATATAGTCGTCTCTAAAGGTAACCCTGTAGATGATTAGGAAGAACAATAAACATCTTTTTATTTGTGTAATTTGAGAGATTCATGGGTAAAGGTAATGGTGTATATTCAAGATGGCAGGGGCAGGGGGATGGGGTTCTGAATCATGCGGTTACAACTTGCAATATGCATTTATTTGCATTTCTAAGAAAAAGTTTAGAACATGAAAATAATTTGATCATCTTGCTCCAAGCCACGCAATTTATCAAGTGCACATTTGACACAAAAATATCCTTTTTTTGCTAAAAAAAGCAGGGATCATATTTGAAACTTCTTGCCAATGAAAAAAATTTAAATTTTAAGGGGGTTTTGTAAAATAGTTTTGCTCAAAGGGACTGTAAGCGTAATTTCAAGTGAACCTTCATACAATGATGGCTGTGCCCAATTTACAAAGGTACCCTATAAAACTTTGTCTGATCAAGTAAGAATTAGAAATCTACGTTTATAATTTTGAAAACTAATTTTTAATTGTGGTTTCTCTACAAAAGTATCTGGTGCATTTCAACAGCAGAAACTGTATGAACAAGTTCAATAAATGCAAAAAAAGAAGCAGGAATTATATAGGAATTATCAGAAATAAACATTTTAAAACCTGTAAACACGACCATCCCTTCCACGTTATTGATTAGGGTACCGTTGTGAAACGGGCATTGCCATCATTGTATCAGGGTCCTTTGAGTTTACGTTTACAGTCCCTTTAAGGACAGTAGGGTTTGTGTTACAGGACTGTTGGAATCCCATTTGGTAATTTTAAAATCTCAAGTACTCACTACAACTTTTAAAAATTGAGTTGTGTTTACGAATTTAAAATTTACATTTTTGAAAATCCATTAAGAAAAGCATGCAATTATTGTTCACGTGCTGATTTTCTGAAAAATGAAAAAAATTGTCTGTAAAACTTTTCCAAATTTTTTAAAATTCAAGAACATTTTTCAAGATAAGACAGTGCTCGCCCCCCCCCCCCCCCCCCCAATTTACAAACCCATTGCTATTTGTGAAGTAAATAGGCTTGTGATAAAGTTCTATGCAAAATGTTGATGAGATGGGTAAAATGCGCGAGAAATATGAATTAGATAGAAAGAGAGTTAATGAGGATGCGCCTGCGAGTATATAAAGAAGGTGTGACCCTTGAATCTTCAGTCTTCTGGAAGCAGTACTCGTGGGAACACCTGTAGGCTACAACAATGGCTCCTGTTAAAATGGTATAACATAAAAATTACATATATTTCTTTAAATTTTCAAAAGCTTGGTAATTTTCATATTTTTTGATAAGATGTGATAAAATCCTAGATTTCTGGATGGTAAAACAAATCTTCAAAAACGGGCAACATTAAAACAATTAAATTGTACCTTGTTCACCTAAAGGTCCTGCTCTTGGAATAGCAATGCAAAATGGTAATGGTCTTTCATTAAACCTTGAGACACTCCTTCAATCTGTGGACAGCAGAAAGAAAACCCTATTTTTTGTTGAATTTAAATCCTTTGTGAGCCACACCTTTACACAGTAAAGAAAGGTCTTCACCGACATGCTGATATTTTGCCAAAATTCATCATTTAAATTGCTGGATCACAAAAGTTTTTGTGGTTTTATCTTTAGGTTTTTACATTTTAAATCTAATATTATCAATATTTCCTTAGATCTTGTCCCTACTTCTGGTTGGAGGAGCATACAGTGCTCGAACCCTTCGTGGCAATTCCCAGGATATTCGTGGTCAACGGTCCCTCCTTAACACATTCCCTTTCAATGCTCAAGGAGCTGATGCACACGCACATGATCATCATGCACATGTAGAGACACCTGCCCGTCTTATCCCATCTCAGAGTATTGCTCCTCGTGGTGATCGTCAAGGAGCTGCTGATACTGATGTTAGCTTCCCTGCTGTTGCTGCTTCAAGTCCTGGAGCTGATGGCAAAAGATGTATTGACAAGGTTGAGATGGTTGAGGAGACTGAATATGATGAAGTTGTCCAGTGTGACCATTCCTACGACAGAAGGTGTCACACCACCTATGTCACCAACTACGAGTCCCAGCAGGAGGAGGAGTGCGAGGAAAACTTCAGAAAGAACTGTTTCATCAACTACGAGAAGATTGCCTTCAATGAGACAGTCCAAGTATGCAGAACACCTCTTGTGAAGGACTGTGATGTCCAAGGACCTGAAATCTGCAGAACTGAGTATGAATCAGAGTGCTGGACCAAGCAGGAAGTTCACGATGTTGAAGATGATGTTGTTGAGTGTGAAACCATCCAGGATGAGAAATGTGCTGATGAAACCTCTGGATACACCACTCTAACCAAGTGCTCCAAGTGGCCTAGAGAAGAATGCAAGGTTACCAAGAAGAAAGTGCAGAAGTATACCCCTATCACTGGATGTACCAAGGAGCCCAGGGAGCTATGTGCCCCTGCAGGATGTGGGTTCAAGGAGGGAGCTGAGGAATGCTTTGACAAAACACAGACTGTTGTCCAGGATGCTCCCAAGGAAGAATGCTCCCTAGAACCCCAGAGAACCTGTGCTCATGTCACAAAGCTGGTTCCCAAGTTAGAACCCACTGAGGAGTGTGTTGATGTTCCTAAGGAGGTGTGCACAAGAGCCAGAACCAACCCCAGGAAGGTGAAGAAGCCCGTTGTTAAGAAGTGGTGTTACACTCCTTCCGCAGAATCTGGTCTTGCTTAAATTTGACAGTTCTTTATTTCAAAATCCTAAAACAAAATGACGAAAATATGAATGCGCGAAAGTGAAGTCAGTAATTGACAATTAAGACTAATTAAAATTGTTTTATTTCTTCTTAGTCAACATCTATGGAAACAATGGTTAAAGGAAGTGCATTCATTGGTGCACTTAACTTAAACAAGATTACAACTGCCTTTATCAAAATTAATTTGCAATTTTAAACAGACACAAGACAAATGTTCTAAAAAAGTGACATCCTGTACAATATACATCATGAGACTTCCAAGACAGCAGAATTATTGCCAGCCTTAGCAGACTTAATTGCCAGAAGCAACTGGCTGACTTTGTTGCCAAAAACTGCCAACTCACTTTCTTGCCTAGTCATTCCCATTGTAAATTCCCATCTATATTTTCAAACTGCCGTTTCACTCATATACATGCTTATATTAATCTGAATAAAAGATATCAATTGTATTATCATTTATTTACCAATGTAAGTATTTTGATTTTTAAAACTCACCGGTATCCATGATAAAGGTTTAATCTTTGTTAAAGAATTACAAGATTATCAACAAGATATTTTCAATATTTTGGTTTAGAATTGGGGAAATATTCTTGTTTTTATTGTCAACAAGAGAGAAAAAAGGTGTAAACCGTTACATGGCAAAAAAACTAGGACACAATTATAAAATATCTCTAAAAATTCAGAAAGTTTATCCTTTATAATAATAGTTTTCAAAGTGTAGCTGTAAGGTAAACTTTATAAAACCATTAAAACACACACTTTAAATATTAAATTACTTTCTCTAACACAAAAACTCATTCATTCATAAAAAAATTATTTATCAGAAGTATTATTGATCATAGCAGGGACTTACAATTACTGTTAATTTACAAATTCGTTTAATACAAAAATATACAAGGAATTAGTATCATTTTATACAAAAATCATTCAAATCTTGCAGCGATTTTAAAGACTAGATGGTTGTTTCCAAAATTATCACTGAATTCAAATAGTCAAAGATAAAGAAAACAACGCAATGCAATTTTTAAACCATATAATTGAACTTAAAATTGATAAACTCACAGGCACTGGTTAATATTTAAACAAATGGAAAAAACTCTTGTTGTTTCAAAAGTTTCTGAAATTCCTCTTTTTAAAATCATTTCAAACTCTTTCTACATAGAAGGCAGAAAATATAACTGAAGCATTTGGCACATTAAAACATAAATTGATAAAAGTCTAAACCCAGTTTAGGCAAGAGGTCTTGTAATGGCAAAATACAATGAGTTGAAATATTTTAATATTAGCTATGTTTAATCTATGTATTCTTCAGATCACCACCAAGCTAGGTAAAGAAATTATAAGGCTGAGTGGCCTGTTATGGAAGTTAGTGCTATGCAATCATCTTTTCCATTGTATTCTTTTGGTCAGAAAGCTGCTGAAGAAACTTTAAGGCACACTATTATGAGATTAATAGCATATGATACGCTTTGCCAGTATTTGCCTGCTGAATATGTACCACAAGAAAGGTATGGCGAGTTAATTGTCTGGATCATTGAAGGTTTTGATGAAAATGTAAGGCCTAAGTCCACAAGAGATATGAGATATGTATGGCCAATATATTCTTTATGTTTGCAAGCTGATGAAGACCATAAGTAATGCAATATTGGTTGCCAATGGCCATGAAGTTTTCTATAATAAAGAATAAGTCAAAAAAACAGGTGTCCAAGATGGTATTTAGTACCATGAGATACGCTTTGCCAGTGTATTTTCAAGATCAGCAAGTTGTTGAAGAAAGCCAGCATTAGGGCGGATGGGGCGGGACTGCCGGATTGTCTCCAATGCCTGAACAAAAATGCAGGAAGATGAACGATATATTTTGAAAATTTAGGTGTGGACAAATTTTATGTACATAATACATAATGGAGATATAAAATGTGATTTACCTTTCCCCCTCTTGTTTTAAAACACTTTTATTGTAAATAACAAGATTTAAAAAAGGAAATGGGGGGAAGGGGAAAGGGATTTTTTAACATTTCGACCGTTAAGATACATTTTAAATTCTTAAAAACCTACCCTTGTTGAAGTCATGTTGTGCTTCATCATAAGATAGGCAGCTACACATGTTGCTGATCTAAGATTATCTATGGTAAAAAAGTAGTTTTTATCTACCATTAAACATTAAAAATGAAGATCGTTAACAAACAGAAACTATATTACTGTCAGTCAGTTCATATCAAACACATCCAACAATAATCACAATTCTTATGATCACAGATTTGTAAATATATCATGTTTAGGGATAGGCACATGAAGTATCAAACAATAATCATACTTCCCAGAGACACAATCTTGTGAATATCATCTTCCTGAATATGGGTATATGAAGCATCAAACAACAATCATTCCTATATGGCACAATGTTGTGAATAACATTTTTACCTGAATAACATCATGTAGCAATGCAATATTCACACTTCCCATGATAGCAATGTAGTGAATATCATGTTTAGCTGGACAAGCTGGTTCTTTCCATTTTACTCAAAGCTTTGTGAATCCTACTTTGACCAGCTGGGCTACCAAGCTACACTGATTATACTTCACCAAGAATTCTATTACCTGGACCAGCCCATGAAGCAGTTAACAACTATCACTCCTCCTCCACTTACAGCTTTGTGAATGAAATCTGTTGTTCTATGAAAATATCTAAACAAAAGTGATACAGAGCTAGTGCATATCCAAAAGAAAATCTTTAAAAACATTGTCAAAAAAAGAAACTTGAAAAAAAATCAGGTTAAGTATATTTTATATTTTGCTTAAATTAAAATTTTGCATGATTAAGTACTACGAATTATGTACATTTAAGTCTCAATCTACATTATAGTTCTACATGATTAAGTAGTATGTTTTATGTACATTTAATTCTCAATCTACATTAAAGTTCTACATGATTAAGTATTATGTATTATGTACATTTAATTCTTAATCTACATTAAAGTTCTGCATGATTAAGAAGTATGTTTTATGTACATTTAATTCTCAATCTACATTAAAGTTCTACATGATTAAGTATTATGTATTATGTACATTTAAGTCTCAATCTACATTAAAGTTCTTTATGATTAAGTACTACGAATTATGTACATTTAAGTCTCAATCTACATTAAAGTTCTACATGATTAAGTAGTATGTTTTATGTACATTTAATTCTCAATCTACATTAAAATTCTACATGATTAAGTATTATGTATTATGTACATTTAATTCTTAGTCTACATTAAAGTTCTGCATGATTAAGTATTATGTATTATGTACATTTAAGTCTCAATCTACATTAAAGTTCTGGATGATTAAGTATTATGTATTATGTGCATTTAAGTCTCAATCTACATTAAAGTTCTGCATGACTAAACATAATTATTAACAGTCTGTTTAACTCATTTTCATTGTAATTAAAGATTTTATTTTTAACTGTTTTGAAGTCCTAACATTTTTTTCATTTGATTTTAAATCAATGAATCATTGACTTTGCAATTCCTGCAAAATATTACCAAGGGAGTGGTTCAGAACTGAGTACCTTAATAGGTTTTGTTAGCCAGGGGTTGACATTTTTCATATTTTTCTCCCCATCCCTTTTATTTAACAAACATGTATTGTATAAAACTATTGTATATTATTATGAAAAAAGAATACAAAGATATTTCCAATAAAAATCAGAATTTATAAAAAAGTTTCTTATCGATTAGTGAATATACTTAATATCGTGAAAAAGGCAACTTCAAAGTTGATTGTAAATGTTAAACAAAAAGTAGTTTTGTTGCAAAACTGTTGGGCGTGTTTATTGCTTAAACCTTTTGAGAGAGTTTATAAATCATCCTGAAGTTTAAAGTTTTACCTTGAAATATTAGATTGTGGCAAATCGTCAACATGAAAGCCATAATACTGGATTCCGTGACAGCTGTATTTCCCGGGGTTTACAACCACGTGCTGTTCAGCGGTATTCAGCACGTGGGTTACACCTATACCTACACAACAGCTGATTTTTTTAATAGAAAACACCAAATCTGTCAAAAGAATAAAACCTAAAATGTTGTTAGCAATATCAAATAATTAAAATCATTTCGAAACTACAAATTTTTTGTTCGAATTTGATAATAGAATGAAAAGGATATCTGACATATTTAGCTGCTGCAACATAACTTAAAATTCGGAAAAGGAATTGATTCTTTGCCTCAAACTCTGATTTTCTAATCCCTTTATCTTTTCAATCCAATGTCTTAGACTTTAGATATTTCAAACTATGCATTATGTTTGATCAAATAATCCAAATTTAAAATATCAAAGGTTTAAACCATCCGGTTGCAGAGATATAAAAGGAATAGAACATTTGAGTTTTTGGTAAAATCTCAGTTCCTTTCTTGAAAGAACAATCAGCTTAAATAGGTTTTAATTAAATTGAAAAATCATTTCATATGAAAACATGTCACCCACTAATTACAGTCTACAGTAATAAGCTTTAATTTTTAATAAAAAAACATCTCTTGTAGACCATAGGCCATACAGTTCAATGCTCAAGAATTATGATTACATTTTAAATTTTTAATTCAAGCTCAAATTGTTCTGATCGAAAAACGAATTGCCAATTACTAAAAGATAAGAAATATATTAATTTGATGGATATTACCTAGTAAATAATCAATATTAAGAATAGTCTCTCCATTTCCAATGATGATCCCGTTGAAAACCTGAAGAAAATATGATCATTTTTTAAAATCTTAAAAAATAAGTAACTTATCAAGTTTATAAATTAAAAAAAATACATACATGGTTACCCACAAAGGATGAGACTGTAAAGACGACATAAAACTCATAAAATACGACGAATACAAGGTTAAATTAAGTCTTCTGCATTGAATATTGTCCTGTAATGACAACGAAAGAAATTAGTTCAAAGTTGCAGAGAATCCTAAATATAAGTTAATATTAATTCTGTCCAGTCGTCTCTGAAGTCTCATCATTTGTGGGTAACCCTGTAGAATAATTCTGGTACAAAGAACTTTTATCATAAAAAAGATTAAAAAAGATAAAAGCCACCACTTTACCCTCCGCAGTACAGTTTGCAGAGTTGCAAATTTTTGAGACGGAGAAATGAAAAATCTTTTTAAACAATCGAGGTCCTGATTAAACGTCCAGTGGGTCTCTGAACTTTAGAATCCATTTTTACCCATGTAATGCAGATTTTTCGTTCATGCTATTTTATACTACAGTGGTAGGCGATTATATCAATACAATGAAGACGACTTTTGATTTTAATTTTGATTTATATCAAGCTGTTAAACAGCCTGGATACACATAAACATAATATTCAAGAGAAGCTTCTCTTGTATTACTTGTAAACTTGCAATTTGAATAAAGCTTGCAACAATAAAAAGTAACAAAGTCGTTTTCATTGTATTGATATAATCGCTTACCACTGTATATATTTTAAATATAGCACCTGAAGTAGGAGCTACTTAAATTTATTTACGAATTTTCAAAGTTCAAAATATATATGACTGAAAATATTTCCATACAGGCTTGATTAGCTAGTAGTTAGTTGTAGTTGGTTTTAGGTAGCATTGAGAGATTTTTTAGTTTTTGCATTTACCTTGTCACAATCTGCTCTCATAGATTTTTAAGTTTTTGTATTTACCTTGTCACAATCCACTCTCATAGATTTCTTAGTTTTTGTATTTACCTTGTCACAATGTGCTCAAATAGATTTTTTAGTCTTTACATTTAACTTGTCACAATCTACTCTCATGGATTGTTTAGTTTTGTATTTACCTTGTCACAATCTACTCTCATGGATTGTTTAGTTTTGTACCTTGTCATAATCTACTCTCATGGATTGTTTAGTTTTGCATTTACCTTGTCACAATCTACTCTCATGGATTGTTTAGTTTTGCATTTACCTTGTCACAATCTACTCTCATGGATTGTTTAGTTTTGTATTTACCTTGTCACAATCTACTCTCATGGATTGTTTAGTTTTGTATTTACCTTGTCACAATCTACTCTCATGGATTGTTTAGTTTTGCATTTACCTTGTCACAATCTACTCTCATAGATTGTTTAGTTTTTGTATTTACCTTGTCACAATGTGCTCAAATAGATTTTTTAGTCTTTACATTTAACTTGTCACAATCTACTCTCATGGATTGTTTAGTTTTGTATTTACCTTGTCACAATCTACTCTCATGGATTGTTTAGTTTTGTATTTACCTTGTCACAATCTACTCTCATGGATTGTTTAGTTTTGTACAAACATTGTCACAATCTACTCTCATAGATTTTTTAGTTTTGCATAAACCTTGTCACAATCTACTCTCATAGATTTTTTAGTTTTTGAATTTACCTTGTCACAATCAACTCTCATAGATTTTTTAGTTTTTGTATTTACCTTGTCACAATCTACTCTCATAGATTTTTTAGTTTTTGTATTTACCTTGTCACAATCTACTCTCATAGATTTTTTAAATTTTGTATTTACCTTGTCACAATCAACTCTCATGGATTTTCGTTCATCATAATCAGTAGAGGACCGAAATCCGGGCATAACTCTAAATATTTAAAAATTTAAATTAAATCTAAGGGGCAAATTTTTTTACTCTCCCCCCCCCCCTCCGATCAAGACTTTTTCATTGCTAAGAAAATCTTAACTTGCAGAGAATTATGATAATAATAATAATACAGAAGATTAATCATAGTTATCTATTTTGAACATCACCTTCAAATGGTAAACTATTAAATGGTAACCAATTAAATGGTAAACTATTAAATGGTAAACAATTTAATGGTAAACTATTAAATGGTAAACTATTAAATGGTAAACTATTAAATGGTAAACTATTTATTATATTATCTGGCAGAAAGAGAAGCCAATTCATTGCAGAGACACAGATTGTTTAAATAAAAAACGAGTTCAAGTCTCATATTTTTTGAGTAACCCTGCCGCTGTGCTCAGCACGTGAGTAGACAGAGAAATTGATACATCTAATATTTTCAAATATCTTTAATCGTGTTTTATCTTCAAATTTGTTTTTATTTTGGCAGAACTTAGTCAGGTGACTAATTACAATCGACATGCTTTCAACTGCAAGATTGACTTTCACCAATTAAATTAGAAACAAGGTTTATATCTTAATACGAATGATTTCCTTTATAACCCCTAAAGGAATTGAGTTTTTGTCACAAACTCTGATTTTCTGATTTTCACGTGGATTTAACGGTTCTGTCAATATTTCAGAAAACTGTGACTTTCGATCACAATTTGACCCCTTTAACATAATTTTATAGCTTTTTATCTAGTTTTTTGTTGGCATATAGATTTTGATTTAAAAAGTATTATATAAACAAATCTGTAAGTCTAAAGACTGTTGAGTTATAGACGAAAACACGTTTGATTTCAAATAAAAGAAACCGAATGCTTCTCTCTCTGGTTAGTTCGGGGTGATATTTGCATTTCAATGTCGGAGACCTTAGATATTTCAAGCTATGAATTATTTTAGATCAAATAATGATAGTTTGAAATATCAAAGGTTAAAACAATCAGGTTGCAAAGATATAGCGATTTGAAAATCAGAATTTGTGGTTAAAACTCAGTTCCTTTAGCAATGACACATAAAATAGTAGAGCTTGAAGGGACTGCAGTTAAGGTAAAATTGGCGAAAATATTTTAGGAGTTGATCGAGACCAATATTATTTCAATCTGATGTCCCTGTCTCGAGAAAAGGATAAAAAGAAAACTGTGTCAATGTTATGAAAAAAACAAAAAAGATGGAATCGTTGAATGTTTCCAATCCAAACTCCTCTTCTTGAGAAGCTATTGAGAATATCAACAACGTTTTGGATTTCTAATACAGGGTGTCCCACAAAACATGACAGTGGTTGAATAGTAAACATCTTTTTCCAAAAGGATTTGAGTTTTTGCCACAAACTCTGATCTTCCAATTCCTATAACTTTGAAACCCGTTTTCCAAGACCTTTGATATTTCAAACTAATAATTCTGTTAGATCAAATAGTTTGAAATATCAAAGGCTTACACCATAAGGTTGCAAAAATATAGGGGTTAGAAAATGCGAGTTTGTGGCAAAAACTCGATTCCTTCATATAGTTCTTTGATGCCAAACAGAATGATAAAAAACATCACATGGTTCTCATATTATAGTAAAATTGATTTAAAAGTAAAATATATTTGAGGGAAAGATTTTTTTATCTAGATGAACTGCAAAATGTCTTCAATATCTTATATAATATATGGAAGAAGACATTCAATACTATTTACTAGCTGTCATGTTTCGTGGGACACCCTGTATGTAAAAGCATAAATTTCCTCTTTCATAATGATGCCAAGTCCATTAGCGCCTGATCCAATCAGGGTTCAGCCATGTGTTTGTTGTCTATTCTGAACAAAGAGAATAGATATATATTAGAGGGGAATTTACCAGAAAAAGTGTAAAACGGCCAATTTGTTGTACTGTTTCCATACAGCAGGTGTACTTAACATATTTATGCTATATAACCTTTTGGGCCCTGGAATATCATTTATAGAAAATCTCAAATTAATATGAACCAAAATATGAAAAAGGCTGGTTTCATAATTGACCAATGATCATTTCACATAGACTCTATGTCTTTCACTTTACAAACGATGATTTTCCGTTAAAACTATAAATCAAATGATGTTTAGGGAACATACTGTATTAATGTACTCTACTGCATATAATTTGTGAACATTTCCATGATTTGTACACTTTGAACTCCCTTTCAGGCTGAAAGGGACTGAAAAAATTCATACAGAGAACCAAATTCCGCTCTAATATATATTCTATTCTCTTTTATTCTGAAACAATAGAAATAGTATGGCGGTAACATCTATCTTTCTATCCATCTCATTATCCAATTAGAGATATGAATCATTCAATCGGCGCTATCAGTAAATGGAAATATTTACTTCTACTGAAACTGTAGTGAGCTACGAGGCAACAAAGTTGGACCAGTAATACCTGTGTTCACGTGTCCGGGTGTGTACAATAGAATCAATCAATTCATCTCTTGTTCGTTCTTTTGGTATACTCGGAGATTTAAGTCGTAGGTTTCGGTTGGGGGGCGTACTCGGCCTTTCAGATCTAAATAGAAAATCAACTATCCTAAATCTTTAGGAAAGGGGGCATCCACCAATTTTATTGAAGGGTGTGTGAGGGCACTTCTTTTATGGTTTCTTTTTACTATTTTCATTTTTATTTTTTATTTTACTTGAAAAAAATATTTGGAGAGAAAATAATTTTTTACAATTTAATCATATTTTTGCCATATTATAATTACTTTTTTATTTTCTCATTGATTCTTTTGTAAAACACATTGATTTTCATTTAAAACATCTTCAGTGCATCTCCAAGACATTCGAAGAGAAAGTTTAAAAAATAATAATTTGGATTTAGTATAAATGTAAAATATTTCTGAAAAAAATAGTTTAAAATGGAGTGTATGTATTGCAGTGTTGAAAAGTTCCCTGCTATGTTGAGCTTATCAGTTACTTCAAAGTGCTCAAGATTACAAAAACCTACAGTAAAAAGATAACTGTTTAACTCCACAAAGTTTGAAGAAATATTAGATTTAAAAGAAATTGACTTTGGGGAAACATTTCGATGTTTGAAAAAAATTTCGATATCTAAACTGACAAATTGATAAACAATACAGGCTACATTGTTTTATTCCAATGATCTTTATATAATTATAATCTTGAAACATTCAAAGAGACAATGATCGTTGCTGTTTAAGAAGCTATATTTTTTTGTAAATCACATTTCTCGGATTTTCCGTTTAAAGGAACTGAGTTTTTGCCACAATCTAGTTTTTTCCAATCCATACATCTTTGCAACCTGACGGTGTAAACCTGTGATATTTCAAATTTAGATTATTCGGTCCAACATATTTCATTGTTTGAAATATCTAAGGTCTACATCATTGGGTTGCAGCGATTTTTGGCAAAAACTCAGTTTCTTTGCGCAATTTCAAAAATAATAAATGTCGATATTTTTTTTCTGGCAATATTTGTCATTTTTAATCTTCTATAAACCTTCCCCGGGGTCATGTAAGTTGCTACAAAAAACCTGGGCCAGATCACAGTGATCCAAAGATTGCAAGCTCAAAACTCTATCAGCATTTTGCCAATTAGTCCTACGTTAAACCAACCAAATGCTTTAAGATTATTCAATGTACATGTCTAGGATTAAAACAGATTATAATTGGTCAATGTGGTCAAATCAGAGGTCAATGTGTTGTGACACTTTTTCAGTCTGGATCAATGTGCCATTAGTTTCGTCGTTTGGACGTTTATTGGATACAAACAAATACCAACAAGTAAAGAAAAGTTTGCCTGTAGGATGTTCTCTGCCTGCTATCCCGACCATCTTGGTGGCAGAAAATAAACAAAAAATAAGAAAAAATTTTGAAATTTTAGTTTAATTGTTAATGGTTGTATTATTCAAACTCAAATAACCAAACTTTACAATCCAAAATATTTTTAGTAATTTCATGAAAAATTTGCTGGATATTTATAGAGGAATTGAGTTCTGACACAAACTCTGGTTTTTAAATCCCTATATTTTTGCAACCCAATGTCGTAGACCCTTGATATTTCAAACTATAAATTCTGTTTGATATAATAATCTTAGCCAGTTTATAATTCCAAAGGTTTAAATAGTTAGGTTGCAAAGATATAGGATTAGACAATTAAAGTTTTACGCAAATTTTACAAAATTTTTCGTAAAATAATTATTAATTTTAGTTCATGTATTCCTTCCTAATCCTGAGGGGGGTAGAGAGTTTCCTCTAGACACTGTAGTCCCCCTAGTAGGGGTGCTCGACAAATTTCTGAAACATTTTAAATATATGCAAAAGGTGAATTTCAGATTTGATTCTACGGATCAATTTCTTTTCAATGATGAAATTTGTAATTACAATTTTTGTATTTGCAGCCATTTAAAGACACTTTAAGTCAAATCTTTCTTTTCATAAAATTAGAAACATTTAATTCATTAAAGGTTTAAACTTGTAACTTCTATAACTCTATAAAGATTACCGAAAATATATTTTTTTTAACTATAGATATCACGCACCTCTGCCTCTTTAGTTAAAGTAAATAACCAATATGCAGCATGAAGTCTGACCGCGTCAACCTTGTTGCACCGGCTAGTCCTGTCCATAGAGCTAGGTACAGACAGTACAAACTTGGACCGAAAAGGTTGACCCGGCTCGGAAATTCAAATGTACTACGGCTGCCCGTGATATATGTTTTGTATATAGAAATGTATGCAGTCGTAACAGTTAAAAAACGGAACGAAGACGACTTGCATTTTACTTTTTACTTGTTAGAAATTTTTCTTTATTTATTAAATGTTTTACCTATAGTTCATAGGAGTAGGATATGCACTAACATTTGCATATCTGCTTGAGTAATCCTTATATCTGAATATATAGATAATAATGATGATAATAATAATAATAATAATAATAATAATAATAATAATAATAATAATAATAGTAATGATAATACAATACGATATCCAGGTTGGTAAAAAATTGCCAATGCGATAAATACATGAAGAAAAAAGTCGAAATCCGCAAGAGAATTTATGTTAAGTGGTAATTTTAAACATGTTTAAGGCAAGGAAGGATTACAGACTGTTTAGCGGTATTCAGCTCAGAAAGCTTTTAAGTTTAAAAGAATTTTTGAGATTTTTTACTTTGATGTGAAGACACAACAAAACTTCTTTATTACAATTTCTATATTAAATTTTTAAGGCCTTGAAGAAAATGGATATTTGCCACAAACTCAGATTTTCTAATCTCTTATATCTGTGTACCCCAGTGTTGTAGATTTGTTGAGATTTCAAACTATGAATTCTGTTAGATGAAAAAAAATTGTACATAAGATTGAAATTGGGGGTTACCTAGGACGAGAGGAATATCCGTCGCTATACCCTCCATAAGGGGAAGAGAACATTTTAATCCTGAAATAAAGACGACATTTTAAACTGGCGGAGACTTGAGCGTATTTGATTTGTTTACAAGAGACTTATTAAATCAGTACTGAGTCTGCACAATTACTGTACTGTACTGTGTAGTGTGACTGTACTGTGTTACTGTGCACAATTACTGTACTGTACTGTGTAGTGTGACTGTACTGTGTTACTGTGCACAATTACTGTGTGTGACTATTTTAAGTCAAAACTTGAATCAAAAGTCATCTTTCTTTTCCAAAGTATTCTATACAATACAGCTTTAAACTATTAAAGGGAAAAATGTGCATCAATATAGAGGACTGCGGTACCAGCTTGAAACCTTTTTCTGATCAACAAAGCTGGAAAACAGCGTGAGTTTTCTAGCTTGATAATGTTCAATTCTAATAATTCCGTCATTGTTTTCTTGCAATTTAAATACAAAAGTTACTTTTGTACAGAAACCAAATTAAAATTAATAATTTTTCTTAAAATTATAAACATGGCCACGGTCCCTTTAATCAGCTGACAACATCAGTTTAAGAGTAAGGTGTTTCTAACCAAAAAGATTATTAAGTATACAATAGATGGCAGCGTAGTATTTGTACACTCTCAGTACAGCTGTATTCTTACATCACAAGTGTCAAATCAGTTTTATGTGTCTGACAAAATTATTAATAATAGTGATAATTTTAGAATAAAGAGCTTATCTTTCAGTGAAAAAGAACTACTTTTTTTTGTGTTATTTATTTTCTGGTTTTACACTTTTTTATTCAATCTTAGAAAACATGTCAACTAATGTGAGAAAATTTCGTTTTCCTTGTTAAATTTGACACTTGTGACGTCTTGTATAATTGATCCATTTCTCTGTTGCCACATATTGTACTTGATAATCTATTTGTTTCTAACTCTGTTAAAATATTACTATTAACTTCTTTTAAATAAGAAAAATTAAATTTGAAGTGACTTTCCCAAAAATATACTTAGTTAAAGAAAATTCAAATTTAAAAAAATCTTCACAAAGAATTAGATTTTTAAACTTTTATTAACATTCTACACATTGATGCAGCTAAGGTGACTTTAAAGTAATGCATGTGTTAAAGATTTGCTAAGGACACCCTGTGACCGTGTGTAGGCTAGCATGGGCCGGTCAATCGGCAGGTCAAGGACGTTTTATACTTTTTTACTCAACTGCAAATATAGGATTGAACTGGGCGTTTTCACTAATCAACATTCTCAACTTGGAAAACCGTCGACGAAAGAAGTAACTAAAAATGTCATTTGAAAATGTCATTACAAGAAAATCATTTTAAAACTTAAAATTTGTGATTTTGTTCTCGAAAAGATTTGATAATAAGAGCAATGTTTGAATGCATCATTGTATATGCAAAGGGTTACCCACAAAGGATGCGACTTCATATTTAAAAAACGATTGTACGAAATTAAATTATTAAAAGAATTAAATTAAAAAAATTTTGGATTTTATTGTTCACCTTAATCAATTATCTAACTGGGAATACTAGTTTTGTAACACATCAAGGGAGTGTTTACGATAACTAAAAGTGGGTATAGGTTGATGATGGATTGAATTTGATATCGATTCCTACTAATTTTACTTCTAATCTGAGGAGAAAGGGGTTAAAAACGACTCATACCACCTTCTAGAACCCAAACTAATTCAAGACTTGCATTGTTTTACCTAGACCGTTATGAATATAGACATGTCAAAAATGCAAGACACTTGTTTCTAGTTTGAGGTCTAAATTAGTTGTGGACAAAACACTGTTATATTTTTTGCTTGAGATGTTGGACATCTCCATCTGATGCAGGTTTATTTGAGTCTTTTACCAAGTAGGGAAAACTAAAAGGAAGTGATGAAGCATTTTTCATCGAATTAAAAAAGCACCCACACGGCATTTAGAGATCAAGCGTTGAAAGTTGCCCAAGGAAGTTACCTGCCCCGTTGAATTACAAAAAGATAGAAACCAGTTAAAGACACTTTCTTGGCTGAGCGCTGCGTATTGAACCTCAANCGGAGTTAGAACAGGCTCTCTCTCTCTGTCTTGTAATTCAACGCAATATGCGCACGTAACTTCTTCAAGCTCTGCCTCAAGCGTTCAAGGTAAAAAAATCAACACGAATGTACCAACTTCCTCTGCTGTCTGGGTGTAAAAGTTAAAAATCAAAGGACATTATTAGACAACTTAGAGGCTTTTATAAGGCAATACAAATGTTGATGATGAATTGATTATATAACATCATGAGAAGCACATTATTTCCGAAATGAAAACTACATGTCTACACTTGTGTAAAGAGTATGCAGAGTACAGTGTACACTAGTACGAGAGATCTGAAACTACTGAATGTTTATAGAAAGTCCTGAAGTTAGGACAAGTATTTTTTGTTGGGAATTTGCCAATTTTTTATTGTTTAGCACAACTACAAGGACAAAGTACATGCACACTTTTTTAGGCAACGTTTATTTATAGAGGGTTAAGAATAGAGACTTGCATTTTTAGTGATTGACTGATTGATTTGTGAATAGATTGATTTACAGAAAATGAATTAAGTACCAAATCATAAATTTTTTCGCCAAAATTGAAATATGTTTTTTTTTCTCGGTTGAAACATAAGAAAAGAAATTTAAAAAGGATTGATAATAACAAGGACTTTATTCGATTAAACTGCAGAAATTTTTGTTTTAAATCAAAATTGAAAAGATTTTTTTAATGTTTTAAAAATAAAAAATTATAATTTGCCTGGCAAAATAAACCAAATTGTTATAATAAAATGGGTATCGTTGTGAATATGCAACTCACTAATTAAAAAAAACAGAGCTAATGAAATTACACTGACAGTCCCTTTNAATATCACGTGTTATTTACTTGAGTTTAACGTGAAATGAACCATAAACAACCTGTTCATTCTTCGCAATATCTCCTCAATATGGTTTAATATAAAGGTAAATATCACGTGTTATTTACTTGAGTTTAACGTGAAATGAACCATAAACAACCTGTTTATTCTTCGCAATATCTCCTCAATATGGTTTAACATAAAGGTGAATATCACCCCCCCCCCCTGGTTAAGTGGTAGATTGTATAGTCTACATTATTTAGGCCCTGATCCCTGGTAACCCTGGAAGTTACGAAGACAAAACTTATTAAATCAATATTTTCACAATGTGACAGACTTAAATATCAGTAATAGAAATAACTTGAGTCAGGGATACTAAATAGGTTAATATTCAACCTTTAAAGGGAATGTTGGCCTAATTTCAAGTGACCCTCAATTTCTAGCGTTAAATCGCCGATTCAAAACAGATTTTTTTTGGAGCTTTTTTATTCAAATACCATCTTTTTCTATCTCAAAAAAATTTGAGCCACGATTGAAATTTGTTTCAGATGAATAACAAGGATATCCAATAATTTTTAACATCGATAATGGTTTAAACGATACAGCGATTTGTGAAAATCTTTTAAAAAACGCTTTAGATTACGTCAATATTGACAATCAATTGAAATATTGTTTATTTTCTAAAGATAGATAATTTTTATTTATAACATACAAGTAACTCAGGGATTTATATATCATAAAAGAGCCAAGAAAATTGACAGAATTCAACATGTGTTAGGATAGAAAAATGACAGAATTCAACATGTGTCAAGGTAGAAAACTGACATATTTTCCCTTATTATGGCTCAATTTACATATTTTCCCTTATTATGGCTCAATTTACATATTTTCCCTTATTCCTTATTATGGCTCAATTTACATATTTTCCCTTATTTTGGCTCAATTTACATATTTTCCATTATTATTGCTCAATTTACATATTTTCCCTTATTTTGGCTCAATTTACATATTTTCCATTATTATGGCTCAATTTACATATTTTCCCTTATTATGGCTCAATTTACATATTTTCCCTTATTTTGGCTCAATTTACATATTTTCCATTATTATGGCTCAATTTACATATTTTCCCTTATCATGGCTCATAAAAACGCGTAAAGCGTAAAATTGTGAATCCAGGATTCAACTCTAGAATATTGTTGGTGATTTATAATAACGTTTACAGTCACTTTAAAGGTTAAAATAAGGGGCTAAATGATCCGATATTGTCCGCATATTCGTTAGAAAACCTGCAGGGTCCTTGAGAGTTTTATTTTTACAACGTTTTCTATTTGTTTAAAATAAAAACACGATCAATTCAGAAATAACATTTTTTCATTTAAAACTTACAAATTAACTTTATCTTATTTTGTTCTTTAGAATAAGGGAGTGAGTGACTGACGGAGTGTTTTCCAAAATTTTCATGACCTAGCGCAAAGTCTTGAAACCTGGACACTTATTACTGGTCCAACTTGTCAAGGCCTACTCAGAAAATGTTCAGACACCTCATTTTTATTTCAAGTACCGGGCCGTCCGTTAATCACATGGAGCTATCTGTACAAGCTGTACAGTACAAATACAGAATGATCCCCTTCTAATGAAATGTATGTGACCGTATTGTGAATTGTCGGGAAAATGTTTAAAAATGGTTCATATTGATTTTTAAACCAATATGCAAATTTTTCTAACACATCAAACTCCAATAAACAGAAAAAGGTCAAATTTGTGCGGAATTGTAACATCGTAGCTCCTCTTGCTTAAATTTTTAAGCCCAAATATGAGATAAGCAAATTTATATGATTATATAATAAAGGTTTAAAACATGTTTATTCTCCTCAATATGGTTTAATATAAAGGTAAATATCACGTGTTATTTACTTGAGTTTAACGTGAAATGAACCATAAACAACCTGTTCATTCTTCGCAATATCTCCTCAATATGGTTTAACATAAAGGTGAATATCACGTGTTATTTACTTGAGTTTAACGTGAAATGAACTATAAACAACCTATTTATTCTTCTCAGTATCTCCTTAATATGGTTTAAAATAAAGGTAAAGATCACGTGTAATATACTTGAGTTTAACGTGAAATGCATCATAAACAACCTATTTATTCTTCTCAATATCTCCTCAATATGGTTTAAAATAATGGTTAATATTACGTGTAATTTACTTGTGTTTTACGTGAAGTAAACCATAAACAATCTAGATATTTTGTTAAGATAAGATGTAGATATTGATAAAATGGTTTCAAAACAATTTAGAAGCGGAATCAAAAGAGGCCAAAGCAGTAATACAAACCCAAGGTTCGTCAGACGTTTTAATTGGCATTTTGCAAATAAGAAAATCACGAGTATAAGAAAACCAAAAGAATTGAGTCTTTACCACAAACTCTAATTTTCCGATCCTTATATCTTTGCAACCCAATGGTGTAGACTTTAGATATTTCAAACTATAAATTCTGTCAGATAAAATAATCTAAGTTTTAAATATTAAAGGTTTACAAAGTTTGTGACGAAGAATCTAGTCCTAATTTATCCCTTTAACACATTTGTGTTTCTTCTTAATAACTCTGCAATAAGATGAGTTGTGATTGAAAAAAAACTAAATTTAAATTTTACTCTAATTACACGTGTAATAATTCCATTGAATGGCTATTTTACTTTAAAATGTTAAGATTATTTGAGAAATTTTTTTTATAATAAATCTGGATTATGGTGAAGGGCTCTAGAAAAGGCCAATGATGTAGAGAAGAACCCAGGCCCTAAAAGTCCTAAAAAGGATGTTTCTTTACAGGTATACTTTTAGAAACCCTGGAATAGGAAGACGACTTGAGACTCAAGTTATGACTTTAAATCGTCAAATGAACATGAGACACAGCAGTATTGCAGTGTAAATAAACTCATTTCTCTAAATGAGTGTTTTAATATGCTACTAGTTTTGTAACAACATCAAATACTCTTAATTGTTGTTAAATAATTACATCTTCCGTTTCCACAGTTTTCTGGTTCTCACTGTATGTCAAAATATGTTCTATCCGTAATATCAGTTTTTCTATTTTAACCCATTCAGATGAAAAGCCACATATTCTGTCAACTATGGGTCAAACAGTCTTTGGTGACGAAACTAGAAAGGAATTGATTCCAACGTTAAAACCAAAATATCATATTCTTATATAACTTAACCCACCTGGCTGTGGATACTTTTAGTTGAATTGTACAATGATGTAAATAAACATATATTTACTCAGATTATGACCCCTAAGAAAGGGTTTACATTTTATAGGGATTAGACATTAATTAAGAATTGGCCCTAACCCTTTACAACTACTTAAGGTATAAAATGTTTCAAAATAAATTCTGACTATTTTTAAAACTATTTTATTTTGTCACAAAAAGCGATTTTTGAAAAACAAGATTTCCTGTTTTGGAGATTCAGCCCCCTCTCTCCTAATAAAATATATTTCCTATTTTAGACTCGTCGATCTAGCCGAAGCCGAAGTATATCTGTTCAACGAAAACCATCAGAAGTTGTGAATGTTACTCCTTGCAGTGCTACCGTAGACTTAAAGGAAACTGTTAACGTAATTAAAAGTGTTTCTTTTGTTAAAGAATACTTTATTCATCTTTAAAATATTTGTTTCTCTATCGTTTTTTAAAAGAACTAAGCTTTTAGGGCGCTTCGCGCCCATCTTCTTTTTCAATTGTGAACCTATTTTCTTTGTATACATTGAAAAACAAAAACAAAAAATAATTCGCGGATTTTTAAACAGAATTTTGTAAGAGACAAATTTTTGAAAATTCGATCATCCATGAACTTCATGGAGTCACGCGAGATCCCACAAAAAATGTGGGCCCGATCGATTCAGCCGTTTGGACGTTTATTGGATACAAACCAACAGCAAAGTATGTTTATAGATGGATTTAAAGAAAAACACTTTTGAATTGTGTTGAGAGTTTTTTTGTTAAAGGTATTATTTAATATTATGATTTTGTCTACAGGGTAAATATCAAAGAATACCACTTTAATAACGACCTGAAATATTTAAAACATGATCATCATAAAATCTAATTCGGGGGTTGGACCTTGAAAATAGAATAAGATGGATAAATTAACTAATTTAATAAAATCAAATTTCACCTAAAGAAAATTGTGAAGGTAAAATATATTTTCCATAAAGTCGTCTCTGAAAACTCACGCTTTGTGGGTTACCATGTATGTTATAAAGCAGTTTTTTTTACAAAAAAAACACTTAATTTGTTATAATTTTTTTAACATAAAAATATTATCTTTCAATGAACGTTTGTTAAAAATAAAAAGTCATAAAATTATTTTTAAAATTTTAACTACAAAAAAAGAAAACTTTTAGTTGAATAGTATTTTGTCCAAATGATTGAATGGGAATCTGCTATCAAAAGTTTAAAAATGTCTTTGAAAAAAATGAATAAAATAAAATCAATGAAATGGTACAAAAGTTTTGACCCCTGTTTAAATTTTCTTTTTTTACAGGATAATCCAAGAAGGGATTCAGCGCTTTCTACAGCATCAACAGGAAAAGAACAGGATAAAATTTCAAGGTTAAACAAAATAGAAAAATTAGTATCTGGAAAATATAATTTAATTTTTGCTTATTTAGACTTGAGTCCGAAATTGCTTTACTCCAAGTAACTTTAGGTAAATATATAAAGCAACCATTGTTTAGGGGTAGGTGGGCCGTGGGGGGGGGGTGATATGGTACAAATAAATTAACATTTATCAGCTTTTTTAAATTCACGTTTGTATAAAACATAAAAAAATCATTGTAGCCTTAATTTAAAATATACATTAAAAACTTAATTTTCTTGTTTCTAGTTTCAATCTGAAAACCAGTAATAACCAGAAAACTCTTTACGAAGATGACTTTTAGAATTAAGTTTTAACTTTTAAAATTCATATGAGCATGAGAGACAACAATTGTGCAGTGTAAAGAGACCCATAAGTGATTTAATAAATGTCTTTAATTAAAACATTCATTCTGTGTAAGAACATCATGTCAATTTTAAATATTAACAAAATTTCGTCTTCTTATTCCATTGTTTTCTGTTTATCATTGTATTTTTTATTGTCAAAGTTTTCTCAATTATATAAACAATATTTTTTATCTCCCACAGAAAATCGTGAACTATCCATTTAACTTTTATTCTATATTTAGAAGGTATTGACAACAATGTGCTAAAACTACAGAGTTCAGTTGATCAGCTTCGGCCGATCTATAATGATGCTAAATTAGCCTTAGGTAAGTATTACAGTACTAGACTTAAATTTTAACCTTTAATTTGTGCTTTGATCTGCGGCTTATTCAGGGCTCCTAACCAATTTTGGGCCTGGTCTTAGGCCCGGTCTGAGGCGTTTTGACGTTTATTGTTTATATAAAGAAGCCATGCACTCGCAGACAAGCAAATTGTATATATATAGAAGAATCATGAACGGTGAATTAGGAAAAAGACTTATATTTGATTTATATTTGAATTTTTTAAAACTTTTAAATTCCTAGCAAAATATTAATATTTGCTAGACATTTATTATTATATTGTTGAAAAGCTTTGACATTTAGAAATAAATTACCAAATAATATTACTTTTTGTTGAGATTTTATTGAAAACAAACTTTTAACGGGAAATGCGGAAAAATTAAAGATATTTTAGTATTGAAATATTAATCTAATTGAAACATAAGTACTGGTTTACTTTGAATAAATTAATAGTTTTACTATTTTCACTGTAAAAACAGGTCTAATTACTGGTTCAGCAGTGTGTTATGAAATCTAAAAGAGAGGAACAGAAAACAGATGTGTGACCAGATAAAAAAGATTCAATCCAGAGTTCAGAAAAAAATTAAGATGCAAGAGTATACAGAGTTCAGAAAAAAGAAAGCAAGATATTCAGCAATTTCAAATTGATGGCTCAGAAAAAAAGCAAGATCATTCAAAAATAGTTCTTACTTGTAACACGGCAAACTACAAGGACATCCAACAAAATTCCTTCTTTTTATTTTCAAAATTAGCCAAATTATGATTGAAGGATGGACCAACAAGAAAAAAAAAATGAAGAACAAGAAATAAAGAAATCTCAAATATTTCAATCTGATATCATATAAATATTTAAAAATATTGTAAAATTTAAATAAAATAAATTATTAAAGTTAAAAAAGAGGAGTTATAAAAAACATGTAAAAGTCCAATCTTACGTGAAATGTACTTTAGTTTTACGTGTTTAAAGTATTCGACGTTATAGCCTCCAAATTCAATTTTCTATTTCTCTTTTCTGTATAAAATGGAAAAAATTCAATTTTCACGGCCTTTGAGATCATATAATTCACATAAAACACAAGACACATCATACACATAGGCTTTATGTTTATTTATATTTATGTTAAACATCTTTCCAGAGACAAAATGTCATTTCTTTATCGACAAACAAATTATTAAACACCCATTATTTTAAATAAAAAATATTTTAATGATTTAAATGTTGAACAACATTCTATACACAATTGGGCTGTTATGCCATTATTTTGCTTTCTTAATTTTTTTGTAATTTTTGCAAGGTAAATCCTTCTCTACTCACAATAAGAAAATTTCCAAAAAACATTTTGTTTTTTCAAAAAAAATTCACTAAGCTGGTTTTTAAATGCTTGGCAAAATGAGTTTTCGCGTTTCGGTGATTTCCGTGAAAGTCATTGTTCTAAAAGTTTATAAACCCTAATTATTTAGGAAGTATAACATCTCAGCAGCAGAAGAACAATCTAGTCTTCTACGGGATAGCTCCAGACCCGCTGGAGGTAACATAATTACATAAAGAAATCATTTATTTGTAATTTTTTAACAAAGAAGCGCGCATTTGTTTTTAGAATTATTGATTGCTAACTTTTGCATAAGATAAGTCAAGAATCCAACTTGTTTAATCAAGCAAAAGATAATTAAACAAAAATAATAAAAAAATCAATATCTCACTTGCCATAAACTCTGCTGTTCTAATCTTGCCAACTTGTATCTATATAATAAAACAAAACATTCGTATTTATATATATGTTGCGTATAGCCGGCCAAACGACTGGACCGATTGGGCTGATTTTTCTTGTGAACACTCATGGGTGGCCGGGGGGCCCCCGGGGTGTTATAGGCTAAACAAAAATTCAAAAAAAAGAATTTTATTTTTTTTATTTTTTTTTCCACGGGCAACGCTGGGCCCTTCAGCTAGTTAATATTATTAAGATTAACAGTTTTGAGTTTGTTTCAAATATTTAATTTCTTTGTTGATTTTACCTTTTTCAAGGTTTAAAAAAGTATTTCTGTGATTTCAAGATTGTATTAAACTCTATTTTGAGATTGATATGATGTCTGAGCCCGACTTTTGTCGAGATATCCTTGAAACCAGGATCAAGGGGATCCTGAGGGAACATCTTAAAATATCAAGGGACATCCCTTTCCATCAGGTAAGGAGGGAACCTTGAGAAGTCTCGAAAAACTTTATTGGTCCTTAATATTAATTAGAACCTTTGATACATGCAAATGCTTTTTTTTTGCCTAACATTTTATGAATTCCATCGTGGAAGTAAATTTTTTTTGAAATAATTTTTTTTCAATCCTAAATTAGACAAGAATAAGAATAAGAATAAGAGAATTCGCCCAGTTGCATTCTTTGATTCAATTTATAAATATTTCAATTTTAATTATATTTTGAAAAGCCCACGAAAATACTAAAGGAAATCCATGAAACTACAAGAAAAGCCGAATTAGCCCTATTAAAAAGTCACCTTAAAGTGTCTCGAAACAAATATGGAATCTTTCATACCAATGATCGTGAAATTAAAAGCAAAAGCACGGAATAACATTAAATTTTGAATTCATTTTATTTATCAGGTTGCCAGGATACATAGTGCAAGGCCAGTTAATGGTGTCCAACCTATTGTCGCCTGCTTTGCAAATTGGAAAGTGAGTTTAAAAAAAATAAAAAAAATGTATAAAAACATTTAAAAACCATCTTTCTTTAGCTCTTAGAATGGTTTTACATTTATCGTTGAACATTTTTAAATGTCAGTTCGAAAAAGTAACGTTTTTTGCTCATAAAAATCTCTAATCTAAATATTTTTGTAACTGAGTCTTTGCCACAAACTCTGACTTTTTAATATTTTTAACCTGATGGCAAAACCCATTAACATTTTAAATTTAGGTTATATATGTTATATATGATCAAACTGAATTCATTGTTTGAAATATCTAGGGTCTGCGATAATTGATTGTAAAGATTTAGAGATTAGAAAATCAGAGTTTGTGGCAAAGACTCAATTCCTTTGTTTTTCTTTTTTCCAAAGTGTTTTTAAAGCCCACGGACAACGCCGGGCACTTCAGCTAGTTTAATATATTTCTTATCTCAAATATAAAAAATTCTTGTATTATTGTTGGATGCGTGTTCATTGTACTAAAAACTTTTATATTCTTTACAACTTATAAATCAATTAAAGATTCACGTAGAACAAAAAAACTTGGGACAATATTATAAAAAGTTTATAAATTATTATAAATTATTAAAAATTATAATTGATAAAAAATTATAATTTTTTGAAAATATTAAACTGTGGATACAAATATTTCCATAAAAAAGGAAAAACGCTTTTGAAAATTGAAGCAATTATTAATACATTTTAGGATAAAGAAAACATTCTACGACAGGGGAAGTTACTGAAAGGGGCTGGCATTAACATCACTGAAGACATATCTAACAAATCATTTAGTTCAGGTATCAATATTTATATGTAGACACTTTATATTCACTTTTTTACCCTAGCACTTTCATTTTTAAATCTGAAAAATGAGGTAAGAATCTAAACTTTACATATTTAAAAACCCATAAAAAACGAGAAAAAAACACCAGTCATTAATAATTGACATTAAATTACGCTATTTTTGACATTTTTATGACTTACTTTTGTTGTAATTTTTATCCTCTCTGCCAATGACCATTGAACTTAGAGATATAAAATTATCAATGTAATTGCATTTGAGGATTCATTCAAGTATGTATCAATCCAGATACAACTCTCTCTGTATTCTCAAGTATGCATCAATCCAGATTGAACATGAGANGTATGCATCAATCCAGATACAACTCTCTCTGTATTCTCAAGTATGCATCAATCCAGATACAACTCTCTCAAACTCTGTACTCGCTACCGAGAGCTAATACGTCTGACCGCATTGAAACAGTTTTCAAATTCAACTAACTATATTTTCAATAATGTCCAGATTAAGATTAAACTGACCGATAATACGGTCAGGTTGTTATAATGTAATATATAATATATACAGGTACGTTCAGGTTTCCAAGATGGTTCATCACTGTATTTATTACGGACTTTTTAAGGCAAGAGCAAAATAATTTTAGGAGTAAAAGTTTCTGGGTCTAACAATAATAAGACGAGGACAAGTGTTGATGAGACTAGCGGGGATGAAACCAATAGAGAGGTACAGTATTAATAATCAATATTATATACATCATGTTTTTACAGATACGTAAAAAGGTGCTCTATAGAGCCCTAAACAATTTCATGGTCAATAAAGAGAATATAAGATAAAACGATATTGACCCAAAATAATTTTAGTAATTTCATGAAAAACCCATATATTTACTATATATATATATATATACTATATATATATATATATATATATATATTTACTAGATTTTTGTTAAGGAATTCAGCCTTTGCTACAAACTCTGATTTTCTAATTCATATATCATTGCAACCCAGTGCCGTCAAATAATCTAAGTTTGAAATATCAAAGTTGCATCAGGTTGCAAAGATGATGGAATTAGAAAGTTTAAGTTTGTGACAAAGACTGAATTACTTTATTTCTTTAAAACCTAATTATAGCTGAGGTGAACGGTGGCCTCTAAACTTTACTTTGTTAATACATTTTTTGGTTAAGTTAAGATTTCGTTTTTGTCACCGAGTTTTGTGAATTTAAGCACTGTGGCTGAACTATCTATACTGCCGGTTCAAATTTGAACCACCATTTCTAAGTAAAATACAAATATCTGATAAAAAAAATATTTTTTTTTGTATTTGAAGGAAAGAGAGCTTGCAAATGGATACACATCTTCATCTGCTAGTGGCACTGAATAGTAATCATCAATATCATTATTATTATCATTATACATATGGGTTTAAATTTATATAGAAGGAAGTGATTACCAATTAAACTCTTATATCATGAAAATTTAAAATCAGAACTTTTGTGGTACAGCTAAACCACAACTTTGAAGGCATCAAAAGAGTTTATAAAATGTCGTCTTGGCAGTTTTTTTAATCTCTCCATAATATTATATCCAACCTCAGAAGTGTACCTCGTAGACCAGGGAGTAAGGAATAGAAGGGAGATATAACTGACGCGGTTCGCCCTACCATATGATTATACATGCTTTGCAGACGAGTACTCCATTTATATAAGAGATATTTGTCTGATATACATTTGCTGCGTATGCAATAACCTATTCTGAATATTTCATATACAAATGGAGAACCCGTCTGCAAAGCACGCATAATCATATGGTAGGGCGAACCGCGTCATTTATATCTCCCTTCTATTCCTTACTCCCTGGTAGAGACCCTTGATTCTGTGAATTCTATAAATTCTGCTGATGAGTATCAAAGGTGTATCAGGGTGTAAACATATAGGGATTAAAAACTAGAGTTTGAGTTGAGGCCAGTGTTATCCTTTTCTTTAATGTTTCTATATATATTGTTTACTAGACTTTTAGGGTGCTTCGCGCCCATCTTCTATTTCAGAATTTAATTGTGCACGTTATCTGTGAGCATCTTCTCTTTGCACAGTTTAAAACAAAAACAATAAAAAGTTTATTTTTACAGACAGACAAGCTAAAAGAATTGAGTCTTTGCCACAAACTCAAACTTTCTAATCCCTATATATTTGCAACCCCCTGCCGAAGACCTTGTAAATATTTCAAAATATGAATTTTGGTAGATCAAATAATCTAAGTTTGAAATATCAAAGGGTTGCACAATCAAGTTGCTAAGATATAAGGATTAGAAAATTTGAGTTTGTGACAAAGACTCAAGTCCTTTACAAATATATTATTGAACGACTGCCAGTTTAATTGTCAGTATTATCAGAATAATTTGCTTTTGATTCAAACTTTTAAACATGTATCTATAGACTATATATCTTTGTTTATATTTAAAGTAATATTTCATATTTAATTAACAATGTTATAATCAAATTTTTGATTAATTACAATAAAAACCATATTTTTTCTAATGGACATTTTTTTAGTATTAGGTTGTTACGATTGCTATTTCTTTAAATACACCATCTAAAAATTAATCTGTTAGTGCCTAAAATATATGTATTTGTATGATACATTAAGAAATTTGGTAAACACTCTAAGAACTGTCAACTATTTATAAGACAAATAATGTTGGTACCAAAGCCAAATTCAACTTAGTAGTTTGATTCTTCAAATGTTGATAAATAATAAATTTTATTCAAAAAAAAATGACGAATAATGGTACTAATCTTAACTTAATCTTTATCCAGAAAAGTGTATAAAATTCAACCAATCAGAGGGACGTTTGAAGAAACAAAGGTCGGAACAAAGATGAGAGAAAAAAAGCGGATTAAGCAGAAATCAAAACTGTCTACAACGGATATTCAGATTTAGCTCTCAAATTAAAAATACAAATAAAGTTTTCTTGCAAAAACGGGGGAAAAAATGTTGTAAAAAAATTAAACTATTTTTTATTTACCTAGAAAATTAATACCCCAGAAAGGGGGGAGGGGGTATTAAAAATATCTAACACTGCAAGGTTATATATGAACACTAAATGTTTTGTCATGTTTCGATAGTTTAAATATATCACAAATTGTTCACAAATCACAATGTTTAATTAAAATAAATATTTTATTTCAATAAAAGAAACAAATTTACTGTATATATTGCACACACTTTTTGGCTAAATTATTTTGAAATACATTTCATTTCAATATTGCACGTTTCCAAAACACAACATATAAAACAACAATCACATTATCCTATAAGTGTAGGTTAGTATAAACTTAATATTTTGAAAATAAATTCAAAATATTATAAATGACATAGAATGATAAAAACTTACACTAGCAATATTAAACACGCACGGGCAGCCGTAGTACATTTAAATTTCCGAGCCGGGTCAATCTTTCCAGTCCCAGTTAGTACTGTATCGCACATTCAGTAAATAAAGCAGACACTCAATAGGACTAGCCTGAGCAACAAGGTTGACGCGGTCAGACTTTAGATTGAATTTACTTTTACTGAAGGGTCAGAGGTGCATGCTCGGTAACTGTTGTGTTACCACTATATACTCAGTATAAAGGGTTGATACTTTTTAATATTAGAAACAAATTCTTACATTTATCGATCTATTTTTTCTATGTTGAGAACCAATTTTGTAACTTGAAACAACCTTTCATTTTAAGCAAATACATTCTAAAGTTAAATTTGTATTACACATGATTGCCCACAAAGAAGTTTTGGTTTTTAAAAGGCCTATTTTCTGTTTTGGCTGAATAAGAAACAAGTTTACAGTTGCAGGACATCAGAAATAAAAGAAAACATACAATACAAATTATGTACAGTCGTCTTTGAAGTCTTATCTTTTGTGGGTAACCCTGTATCTGAAAAACATCAGCTATTGTTCTTAAAAAGAGCGTTAAGGATCAATGTTTCCAAATCAACCCATTATTTTTGTAACGACGATGAAAAGATTGCTTACGATTTAAACAAATTTTAACTATTTTTAAAAACAATCAAAAAAATAATTCTGAATTTTTCATGGTTCTTTCAATATCTTAAAGGAGACAGTTTTGTATTTAAAATGTTTTTGTCAGAACATGATGTAAAAGTTGTCTTTAATTCTCATCGTACAACTGCTTTCAGTTTCGACTGATTCTGATTTTAATTCTATCTAGTCTGCTGGATTCTAGTGATCCAGCTTCTCAGAGACATCTATTGTATGTTTATCTAACTATCTAGCCTGATGAGTTCTTGTGATACAGCTTCTTAGAGACATCTATTGTACGTTTATCTAAATATCTAGTCTGCTGGGTTCTTGATCCAGCTTCTCAGAGACATCTATTGTAAGTTAATCTAACTACTCAGCCTACTGGGTTCTATTGATCCAGCTTCTCAGAGACATATATTGTATTTTTATCTAACTATCTAGCCTGCTGGGTTCTAGATCCAGCTTCTCAGAGACATCTATTGTATGTAAATCTAACTACTTAGCCTGCTGAGCAGAAACATTTATTGTCTGTTTTTGCTAACTATCTAGTCTGCTGGGTTCTTGTGATCCAGCTCATCATGCGAAGTTGCTTCTCTTGAATCCACCCTTCTGCCCTGTAGTTTTCTAGCCGACTAGATGAATGAGGATCAGAGGATTTCCCGGATTTTGGTGGAGGGGATGTTGGGCTAGCAGCCTAAATAATATTTAGAATAAATGAAGAAAATTTAAACAATTTGATTTTTCTAAAGCAAGATTTTTAAGTAAGTTTTGATGTAAAAAAATAAGCTTAAAAGAATTCCCACACATTTTAAATTTGCTCATCTCTATATCTTTGAAATCTGATTGTGTAAACCTTTGGTGTTTCAAACTTAGATGATTTAATGTATTTAAGAGAATTCATAATTTGAAATATTGAAGGTCTAAAGTATTAAGTCGCAAAGATTTAGAGAATTGGCGGCAAAAACCTAAATCCTTGATATGAAACATGTGTTTACCTTTATAACAGTGTTTGCTACATATTGTGATTTATCTGATCTATCTTCTGCAAACATAGCGGAATCACTGGTAGCTGTTACAGTACTGATAGATCTACAGGAGGTCAGGGAAGCATCCTCTGCAAATAAATTATTTTATTTTATAATTTTATTTCTTAAAGAGTAACTTATGTGACCCCTTTATAATTAATGTATCCTTGTTTTCCTTTTTGAAAATTCAAGTACAGGTTTTATTTGTATAGGAACCCCACGGAGTACTGCAGGTTACCCTTCCGATCATGTTTTCTCCTATAGTGTTAAAAAGTAAATTTGTATAGGAACCCCCCGGAGTACTGCAGGTTACCCTTCCGATCATGTTTTCTCCCATATGGTTATAAGGTACTGGAGTGCTGGAGTTGACCTGTACACCCGTAACCATATTTACTCCTAGGTTCAGTAGGTTTAGGATATCTATGTATACTCCCGGAGTACTGTAGTTTACCTGTAAACCCCTGATCATGTTTTTCCTGGGTTTAGTAGGTTCAGGATATCTATATACTCCCGGAGTACTGTAGTTTACCTGTATACCCATGTTCATGTTTACTCCTAGGTTTAGTAGGTTCAGGATATCTATATACTCCCGGAGTACTGTAGTTTACCTGTATACCCATGTTCATGTTTACTCCTAGGTTTAGTAGGTTCAGGATATCTATATACTCCCGGAGTACTGTAGTTTACCTGTATACCCCTGATCATGTTTACTTCTGGGTTTAGTAGGTTCAGGATATCTAGATACTCCAGGAGTACTGTAGTTTACCTGTATACCCCTGATCATGTTTACTCCTGGGTTTAGTAGGTTTAGGATATCTAGATACTCCAGGAGTATTGTAGTTTACCTGTATACCCCTGATCATGTTTACTCCTGGGTTTAGTAGGTTCAGGATATCTAGATACTCCAGGAGTACTGAAGGGTCCTGAGGATCCAAAAATCCCTCCTGGACCATAAACTAGCTCTCTTTTCTCGCTCAAGCTTAGTTTTGAAACATCACTTATCTGAAAAAATATTAAATTAATCCTATTTTATGTAAAATATTATGAAATACTACGAATTTAAAATTATCAACCATTATAGAAAAATCCATGATTATTGTTGACATTGCAAATGATTTTTGAAATGTTTAACATTTTTGGCACCAAATTTGTTACATTTCTGTGTTTGACTTAAAAAATAACTGACTAGTTATTGTAGCATGTTTGGAACTTTATTTTCTTTAAAAAAAAATTATTTTGCAGCCAAAAAGTTAGTAATCTTATTTTATTTGCATAAACCTGGGATTTGGAAGATGTAGGCCTCTCATTGTTCTTCAGTGAAGGACTTGTAGGAGGGTGATTTGGGGAACTTGAGTATCTTTGATCTGGTGATCCATTATTTCGTTGGTCTGGTGATCCATTAATTTGCCGTTCTGGTGATCCATTATGTCGCCGGTCTGGTGATCTTGTATATCTTTCTTCTGGTGATCCATTATGTTGCCTGTCTGGTGATCTTGTATATCTACCTTCGGGTGCTCCATTATGTCGCCGGTCTGGTGATCTTGTATATCTTTCTTCTGGTGATCCATTAAGTTGCCTGTCTGGTGATCTTGTATATCTTCCTTCTGGTGATCCATTATGCCGCCGGTCTGGTGATCTTGTATATCTTTCTTCTGCTGATCCATTATGTCGCCGGTCTGGTGATCTTGTATATCTACCTGCGGGTGATCCCTTATGTCGCCGATCTGGTGATCTTGTATATTTTTGCTGTGGCGATTGATTTCGCCTTCGTTCTGGTGAACCATCATGTCTCTGTTCTGGTGATCTATTATGCCTCTGGTCTTGTGATTCATTGTGTCTCTGTTCTGTTGATCTATTATATCTTCTATCTGGTGATCTTTGTCCTTGATCTGGTGTACAACTGTATCTATTACTGGCAGCCGTTGGAGGTGGATTTGGTGGCGTAAGAAACTCTCTATCGTACTCTAAAAGAAAATTCTTATGAAAATTGATTTTTCTACAAATAATTTATGAAAAACTTTGATTTTATGAGGTCCTAAAGAATCTGTTTCTATTATAGTCTTGCGGATATAATTTGTAAGGTTGATATCTTACCAGAGTTGTAGCAGGAGCTTTCACAGTCACATGTATCCGACTCCTCCACAGTTTCAAGGTGGCTAGATGCACTGGACTCTCCTCCTTTGCTCACCCTCCTCAAGGATGCTCGTTTCTGCAAGAATTCCATCTTTGACTCTTCCCACTCTTCACGCTCGCCAATTAGACGAGTCTTTCGCATACTTCCATACGGATCCATCGGAGCTTTAGATTTAGGATCTATTGTTCTATCAGTAAATAGTTTGGAAAGTTTAGGTCCTACTTCTGCATGTTTCTCTTGTATAAATTGCTGACTAGGCTCACTGTGCCTACTGGCTGCTGGAGGACTTGACAATCCATTTGATGGAAATCTTTCTTTTAGTTTAGACTTCAATTCCCGCAGCATGGTGTCCCTCTTCTTACCTGGTGGAATGATTTTATCCGCCACATCTTGAGCTTTAGTTTCCTCCAAAGAGTCAGATTTTGGACTCATTCCAGGTGTTGATATACTTGCTGGATTAGAACTTATCCCAGAGTCACCCATCTCAGAGTTGCCTGATTTAAGAATCTGTACTGTTAGATTTCCCATCTCTTCCTGAAGATGATCCCTGGTGGTAAGGAGTTGATCCTCTGAATAGTAATCTTCTTCTTCTGTTGTGAATTCCTTATGTTCCCTCCATCTAGGTTCCTGAATATACTCCCTGGACTCATCTATAGAATCCTCAGGTTCAGGTGTTACAGTTCTAAACTGGGATCTGGCAACCCGCCTGAACAATTTTAAAGTTATAACTTTATCAAAAACATTAAGAGGCAAGGGAAAAGCAAAAATATGAGGACTTTACCTTTTGGAGGAATTTGCAGATTTTTTCTTTACTCTGCTCTTTCTATCCTCCACTTTTTCTTCATAGATTCTTTCTTTGAGAGGAGCCTCAGGGGAACTTATATCATCTTCATCATCAATAATAACTCCATTCTTTTCTCTTCTCTTCTCAATATTTAAGCTCGCCTCAGCCGAACGGCTTTTGGCTCTAGAAGATTTATTACAGTGAAGATATTAAGACTATAAATATTGCTAAATTTATAATTTGAAATTTTAAAGAGAATGTGAGCGTAATTTTAAGTGATCCTTCAAGCAAAAATGACAATGTCTGATTCACAATGGGTATCTTTAAACTTGTATCTGATAAATTATGTGGAAGATGTGGTCGTTTCTCTAAGCTTAAAAATGTTTAAATCCAATAATTCATATCTGTTTTTCTGCAGAAGAAATGCGCAAGTCACTTTTACAGAAAAACCACAATTGAAAATAATCAGTTTATAAAATTAGAAACTTTAATACCTAATTCAAGCTTGATCAAATTGTTTTTAATCTTTGTGAAGAAACAATCTCAAGAACTGACGAGGGTCAACCCAGACCGAAATATATTTTCAATAAATGTGGAACTAACATCTACTTTTTTACTCTACAGAGGTTTGGTCCATCACCATCACTGAATTTTAAATGAAGGCATTTAAGAGTACCATTGTGAACAGGGGATCTCTTGAAATTAAGCTTAAAGTCCTTTTAAAAGAATGCTAAGAAATATTGAAAATATAATTTTTAACTTTTACCTTAAATTCCCAACAAGGACAATAGAACTGGCCTGGACATTGCCCGAGGAGGATGTGGATTGTTGTGTGTTGCCCCTAGGTGATCTTGACTTGGGAGGTAACGGTGGCGGGATTGAGTTTTGGAGTTGTTCATCCCCCCTAGGGGATTGTCTGGGGTGGGGTAAAGGAGGAGATTCATCCTTGTCTTCTTCAATTTTCTAAATAAAAACATTTTTAAACCATGAAAAGTTAAAGGAATTGAGCCTTTGTCACAAACTCTAATTTTGCAATCCCTATATCATTGCAACCTGAAGGTATAAATCTTTAATATTTCAAACTAAGATAATTTGTAAGAACAGAATTCATATTTTGGAATATTTAAGGTTTGCGACAATGTGTTGCAAAGATAAAGGGATTTAAAAATCAGAATTTGTGGTAAAGACTCCTTTTTATTTAATCATTTCTGATTGTTACCTTGTTTTTGTTGTTTTTCTGATTTCTGTTGTCCATATTGTTGTTGTTATGGTTACTGTTGTTGTTATGGTTACTGTTGTTGTTGTTATGGTTACTGTTGTTGTTGTTTTCATAACTATCGATTCCCACCATGTCACTGAATATATTTATTAATTTTACTATAACTAAAAAATAAATTAGAATGAAAAACAAATATTCTTTTTAACTGCCTTTTGACCAATATTATCAATCTATGATTCCCCCAACAGAGGGAGGTTATATAGTAACTTAATAATTGGGATAATAAGTAAATTGATTATTTAAACTTCTTTACAGGAAAGTTAAGGGTAATTTTACTTTACCAAGAGTTCCCAAGACCAATTGTGTTTACAAAATATCCAGAACCAAGCGAGGGATGTTTTGTTGGCAAAATTGGTCGAGGGAACCCGTGGTTAAGTAAAACTTTTAATTTCCCGAATAAGTAGTTGTACACAATTTTATCGTCTTTTGAGATTAAAATGTGCGAATTTTTTTTAGTGTGGGTGGTTATTTTACTTAATTGTCCGAAGGGGCGTAAAATAACTTAACCTCCCTCTGTTGGGGTAGTTATGGGTCGATAATGTTGGTCAAAAGACGGTAAAATTTATAACCTCCCGCTCTGCAAAATTTTTGTTACAAATAATGCACATTTTCATCACAAAAGACGATAAAACTGTGCACAACTACTTTTTTGGAAAATCAAAAATGTTACTTAACCATGAGTTCCAATTTTGCCAACAAAACATCCATCCCTTGGTCTTGAGAACCAATTGTAAAGTAAAAGTTCTCTTCAAAGTGATTGTAATCTACCTTGTTCTGAAGGATTTGGTTTGGTAACTACATTCAGGACAATCCGAGCATGCGCAGTAGTCAGAACTATTCCCAACACTGTATATACTGGAATCCTGAACAAGAAATGATTTTCAAACCATTTTATCATAAAAATACGCATTAAAGGGTCTGTAAGCGTAGATTCAAGTGACTCTTCATACAAGGATTGTCATGCTCGATTTACAAACGTACCCTGAAAAGCCTTGTATGATCAATCATGAACTAGATATCAGAGTTGAAAACAGAATTATTTTAATTTAGAGTTTTCTCCAAAAGAGACTCGCGCATTTCCACTGCAGGAAAAGATAAAGGAAGGAATTATCCGAGTAAAACATTTTGAAATACAAAAGAAAAAAATCTTACATATTATTGACCAGATAAAGGTTTCAAGGATACTGTTGTGAATCGGACATTGACATCTTTGCCTGTAGGGTAACTTGAAATTACGTTTACAGTCCATTTAATGGTTTGATTAATTAACAATTTAAAATCTGTACTTTCTTTTGCCATTACTTTGTACTGACACTTACCCTTGTATAGGAGTAATTGCTAGTACTAGTTCCATGTCTGTAAGAATGGATTTCAGCTTCTACAACTGTTTTACTACCGTTGATATCTCCGTAATCATCATAAATCTCATTCTCATTATCATCATCCTCTGCTACTTGTTCCAACCTGAAAACAATATTGATTCTATTCTTTTTAATCTTTATTAGTAAACGGATATTCTTGGATTAATCATCACTCAAAAATGCCACTTTACATATATAACGGTGAAAAGCAAAATTGCCGCTTTTAGTGGTTATAAATTTAACCGGATGCAGTCATAGATAAAGATAGATTTAGCATAAGAAGACATTTTTCATCTTGAAAGATATAAATGTACAGATATGTTTTAAAGGTATTCATATTATATAGATTAACTAGGTCGGTTGTGAACATTGGCTGTTCTTATTTCATTGAGTACTTGTGGTGTACATGAGTTCTGTAGAGAGAAATTTAAGTTAGTTTAGTCCTTTTCATGTCCTTCTTCAGTTCTCGTCAATATGATATATTGCTCAGTGAAATATTGTTGTTCAAATAGTTCCATTCCCGGAGTTATTTTACACTCTATTATGAAATCCATTAAAACCCCAAACCACCCCGCTTATCATTGAAGTACACTTTGACCCCTAGAAGTATGAGTTCGCGGACTGTACAATTCTTAGTGATTTTGCGTACATAAGCTATCTATGTTTATTTATTTATCTATAGATGCAGTCTAAAGTCAGACCACGTCAACCTAGTTGGACCAGCTAGCTCTGTCTACAAAGCTAGACCAACTATATTGACCACAGCTAGGCTGTACGGCTGCCAGTGTAGTTGGTGTACCGGGTGTGGTAGTACAAACTATAAGGACCGTTAAGGGCGGTTCAGCTCAGAATCAAATGTACATGAGTTGAGTGTGATGAGAATGAATCTGCAGTTTTTACCTTTCAGATTTATGTTTTCTATTCATTTTGTGTACATCTCTTTTTTCTACACTTTCTTCAATTCTTTTACTTTTGGAATATCCTAAACATTTAATAAATCTAAATAAAGCTTTCTTTTTATTTAATTAAGAGAAAAAAAATGCGAAGAACGCCATTTAACAATTTAACAAATTCAATAATTATATTAAATGTACGTGCATTGTGCAATTTGTTAAAACAATAATTAAATTTGGTAAGAATTTTATCGTCATATGGTGTACCAGCACAGAAAGTCAGTAAAATGTTAGAATTCTTTTATACCTTGCATTTTATTGTCAACATTGCAATTTATTGTAAAAAAATCGTTTGGAAATCATTTTATGACAGACCTTGAAATTTATCATTGATTAATTGTCGACCAGAGTTTCCTGTTGTAGAATAGGTAACTGATGAGGTTCCTGAATCAGGGTTAACTGCGTAGAATGCAGTTGAGTTGCTGGCTGTTGAAGCTGTACTGTTCATATTATAAACAATAGTGCTACCACTACTGTGAGTACTCCTTGAGCTACCAGAACTGATAGAACTTCGCCCTTAAGAATATTTACGTTTAAAAAAGTTCTTAATAGGACTGTAAGCGTAATTTCAAGTATATAAGTTTACTGTGTGAATTCAACACAGATGACGTCACATTTATTCCTAGAAAGCCACTTCTAGAAAGTAAATATTAATATTTCTTAAATTTAAACAGCTAGTAATTTAAGTTTTCAACATTTACAAGCATTTCTGTAGATAAAAAGGGAAAGTCTGTCATACTTGATCAGTCAAAGATTTCAAGGGTATCATTGTGAAAAAAAGGTCACTTTAAATAACGCTTACAGTCCCTTTAATCTTACTTATTTCTTAAATATTACCTGATGAATCACTTTTGAGTAGAGCTTGTTCTTTCCAAGTTGTCTGAGCTGAGTGAGCTCTGATTGGAGATCCCCATGCTTTTATCTCTCCATCAGTATGTCCTTCATCATTCCCAGGTGTATCAGTTCTACCAGTAAGAGATTGGAACAAGCGCACCCTTTCAGCAAAACTTGTTTTACCAACTGCTACTGCGTTCTTTACATGCTTACCAACCAATATAGGCTGAGGTAACTGCTTTGGAACTGACGGGAAGACTTTTCTAGACGGTGATAATGATTCTCGGATAGTCCTGGAGGATTCCAAGTGAGTTGGTGAAGTGGTATTGGATGTGATAATTTCATTGTTATTTTTATATTTTACCCCAGACACTTCATCATCTTTGATAATTACTTGACGTTCCAGGTTCTCTAGACCAAACCCAACAGAACTTTTGTGTCTATCAGATCTTTTTCTAGTTTCAGGGCTACTTCTAATCTCTGATTTTTTTCTGCTTTTAGAACTTTCTCTACCTTCAGAACTTGTATGGCGATGTTTGCTGCTTTGACTTCCTGGACGACTTTTTTCTGCAGGACTTGTTTTTCCATTAGACCGTCTTTGACTTTCTGTACAAACTTTTTCTTCATGGCTTGTTTTTCGAATGGGGTGTCTCTGACTTCCAGCAATTCTTTCATCCTCGGAATTTCTTTCACCTTCATGGTTTTTAGGGTTACTTCGATCTTTTGATACCCTTTCTAATTCAGAACTGTTAGAACTTCTCTTCTCCCTTGAGCTTTGTTTTCCCTCAGCATGTTTTCTGCTCTCAGCTGATCTATGTTCTTCAGTTTTTCTTTTGTTTTCAGAAGGTCTTTCGTTTTTTGGAATTTCAACACCCAGTTTCTTTAACTCCTCATGGTTCATATTGCTGTTTGATGATTCTACAAACTCTATTTGTTGATTGCTAGGCATGTTTTTAACATTACCCATTGCGTCTTTATGATTGTGAGTGGTAGGACTAGAGTTTCCATGTTCTGTAATGCTCTTAGATTCTTCTGGGATTATTGATAAAAACTTGTTAGCAGGACTAAATTCTTCTTTCTTATTATGTCCTATACAAATGTAATTATTAGAATCATGTACAAATTTTGTATTTCAAATCTGATCATAACTCACTCAATTGGATCTTTTCCCTGCACTGGTATGGGTTTTCCCATATAACCCTCCATCTAAAGATGGCATTGACCAACTCACAACAGTACCCTTAAAAGCTTTGTCTGATCTGTTTATAATCTTAAAACTGATTATTTTCTCTGCAAAAGTGATTTCTACCCAAGCAATACTTAAACAAATTATCAGAATTAAACACTTTAAAATCCAGAAAAACGACATTATCTTTCATATTATAGATCAGATAAAGGTTTTAAATGTACTGTTGTCCTTTGTTTAGAGTTTAGAGTTAACCTGAATATGTCTCCTCCTCCAGGTATTCAAAAGACTGAGTAATCTCGTCTTGAACTTCCAAGATGTCCTCCTCAGTAGGAATCTGGAATATCATGATCAATCAAAAATAAGGAAACATTTTTTAACTTACAGTAATTAGTGAGGTACTTCGCGCCAGCGCCATAAATACGAACCTAATTCGTTTTCGTTGCCCTTTCCTTAGACTGCTAGACTGGTTTGAGATGAGTTCACCGATATTTCAAACTTCAATTGAAACTATATGAAAGAATTTTCAGGTGTTCCCTTTAAAACAATTGGTGTAATAAATTGTAAACATTAACTTCAATGTGTAAAGTGCTGTTGCAAAAGTAAATCATACAATTAAAAAAACACTTCCAAGTTGAACAGAAAGTCTATATAGTCACAGATTCTTGCCAAAAATATTTTCTAATCACTTTATGTTTGCAAACTGATGGTGATATTGTAAACTTAGCTACTGTTTAACATAACATAGTTTGAAATATCGAATGTCTAGAGTATATTCTTTTTTATTATTATAGGTCACAGGTTGATGCCAACAAAATGTATGTCCTTCCCTTCCAGCGACCAGAAATAAAGTGAGGAACTTTTGCGCGGGCCTGACTCATATCTCTTTGCACTATCATTGCAGAATTTTTACAATTCTTAATTGTTATTTTGTTTTATAGTTTCATGCATTGCACTAAAAGGATATCAAACAAAATAATAAAACATGACACACGTAATTGTAGGTAATTAATATGGTTTATGGCTTATGTTACCTTGGGTTCAAAGATTAAGGAATCAATACTTCCAAAGGTATCATAATCTGTGTTTTCTCTGCTCGCCATTTTAGAGTTGGAGGGATTTTTCTCCATTGGAACATACATGTGCCCTTAACAGATGTTTTTAAGTAAAGTTTGAAAAAAAAGATAAAGAGAAACATTTCCAATAAAAAAATAAAACAAAAACATATATGTATATCAAGGAATGCAGTAAACGTTAAGGTTTCAAGGGTACCTTCGTAAATCTGCCAACATCGCCATCTTAAAATGAAGGCTAACTTAAAATTACATTAAGTCTTACCAATGTTTATTTGAAGAGAGCCTCCCAGAGCTTGTCGCAGAGCAGCATCAAGATGTTTCCCAAGATCCTCTTCAGATAGATCGTCCAGATTCATCTGTACAAAAAACGTTATTTGTTCAAAACTGCATAGAAATTCATAGTTAATTTCATATATATTTTCAAAATCTGGATTAGAATATTTATATTTTTGAAGAAACCTGGCTAGTTACACTGTCACGGACTTGTCTGTACACTCGCTTACGTTTAGCAGTGTTTATATTTTGCACAGCCCTAAAATAGAATCAAAATTAAAAGTGTTTATATTTTGCACAGCCCTAAAATAGAATCAAGATTAAAAGTGTTTATATTTTGCACAGCCCTAAAATAGAATCAATATTAAAAGTGTTTATATTTTGCAAAGCCCTAAAATAGAATCAAGATTAAAAGTGCTTATATTTTCCACAGCCCTAAAATAGAATCAAGATTAAAAGTGTTTATATTTTTCACAGTCCTAAAATAGAATCAAGATTAAAAGTGTTTATATTTTGCACAGCCCTAAAATAGAATCAAGATTAAAAGTGTTTATATTTTCCACAGCCCTAAAATAGAATCAAGATTAAAAGTGTTTATATTTTGCACAGTCCTAAAATAAAATCAAGATTAATGTTAAAAACAGCCAGCCAAACTTTGTAATAAATCTTTCTTAAATACCCTAGACACTTCAATCTTGCGAATGCTTGAAAAGAATTGAGCATCGTAAAATAATGTTTACTTAGTCCTTCTATTTTCAGTTATTCCTTGCCTCTGCGTTTACTATTGGTCGGCAATGGTTGGTACAATTAATCATCAGTAGAGCGTGGTATCCGAAGCTATTAGAATAACACTTGTAGAAATTTGCAAATCATTTTGATACATATAGAATAGAATAACTAAATTCCATTTAGATACAGCGGTTGGCGATTTTACGAATTAAAAACGATTTTACATCAATAATGCTTTGATTCCTAACATGCACTTTGCAAATTACAAGTTTACAAAGAAAATCTGTTAATTAACTACTCTTTGTATGAATATTTAAGTCTTTGTATTGATATATAGGACGACGATTGTATTTAACGAGGCCCAACCAAAATTGATTTTGTGTAGTTTTAAATAAAAAAAAACATACTTGTCCAGATCGGGAGCCATTGTTCTTAAATGGTTTCTGATTTGTTTCATCTGTCGTTTCCTCTTGAGCTCTGTTACTGTAACCGGTTCGTACAGTTTTTCAAACTTCTCATTGGTCCAACTCTTCTTACTGCTTACAGATCCTCCCTTCTCATTGGTTGAACCTCCTTGCCTCTCATTGGTTAGAGTATCATATCTTCTCTCTGATTGGTTACTCCGCTTGGACACTTGTGAATCGCTTTTCCTTCCGGTCGATCGTTGAATTGAATTTGTTGTATGCTCACTAAAAAAAAAAGATTTTAAATGGAAATAAATTTGAGCAATTATATTTGTTTTGACGAAAAGCATGAATTCTAATTCCTATAACGTTGCAACTTCATAGTTTACACCTTTAACATTTCAAAATTAAGCTTTTTGATCTAAAAAATGGTAGTTTCAATATCAAAGTTCCACAATCAGAACACAAAGAAATGAGTATTAGAACAAAATGGTTGATGAAAGAAACGTTATCTTTATTATTTTTTTGCTAAAATCTAAAATCTAAAAATAACTGTACCTAAGTTGTTTTTGTTTTATCGTATTGATACCATTATGGGGCAAAGGATCATAGTTTGTGGATTTATTTGAGAATTTAGACCCTTTGGAGCTCGATTTTGATCCTTTGGAGCTTGATTTAGAATGCTCGCTTCCATTGATGTGATAAATATCAGAGTGCTTCCTGCAATAATAAAATATTACAATAAAGACACACATATCCGGCTGAGAGAAAATTAAAACATGAAGGAACAAATTGCAAAAATACCACTGCTAAAATAATTAAAAAGTACTAGCTGAAGGCGCGGTGTTGCCCGTGGAAATTTTTAAAAAATCGAATTTTGAAGAAAAAATATTTGATTGGCCGGCCAGAGGGAACATATATACGAATGTCTTGTTTTATTATATAGAAGATAATCTATTAGAATTTGTTACACATTTTCTAAAAATAACCTACAAAATGTGTTACAATTTTTGATAGTGGACGATTGGCAATTGTGTTAGCATTAGCTGTTTTTTCTTGTAAGATACATGGCGCAGCAGAATCTAAACAGCGTACCTCAATATTTTACTTTGACTGCTTTCATCGCTTTCCTCTCCAACACCTAAATTATTTAACTTAAAATAAAGCACTTCGCTCAATATATATATATATATATACACATATATATTTTTAAACTTTTTTTTCAGTTTAAATATACATTTTAGATGTTTAAATATATATTTCTTCCAAGACAAAATGTTTCATGGGTCTAACCCAATCATTAGTTGGAATAAAACTGATACTGGAGTATTTTTTACAATGATTTCACGGATTTTACAGAATATGATAAAAATTGTTTTACATTTAAAGTGATAAATATTGTTTACTTTATGTATGTATATTTATATGTTAGCTAAAGTTGGAAAACTGCTGGACCACATTGGCTGACATTTTTTTTGAGGGAGCCCTTGGGCCTGGGGTTTTATAGGCTAAAAAATTTAGATTTTTTAAAATAAATTTTTTTTTAATTCAAATTTTTTTAATTTCACGGGCAACGCCGGCACTCCAGCTTGTAACTCATGAGAAATGTCAATTTTGCCATGTGATTTTTTTTTAAAAAAGACAACTTTGGCCTATGGCAATTTTGCTATATGTAATTTTACCATGTGACAATTTTGTTATTTGACAAATGTACCGTAAGAAAACTTTGCCATTTGTCAACTTTAGTAGATGACAACTTTGGCAATTGAAAAAAATGTCAGATTTTCAACTTTGTCAACTTTAACATCTGCCAACTTTCACATGAGATTATTCAGTCAGATGAACACTATATCAAAGTAACTGTTTTTAATCTATGTATAGCCTGAAAAACTGTCTCAGAGTAAAGATATTGAGGAATAAGACATGTCCACAAAACAGTTTTAAAATGGCAGCTCATTAACAAATCAGAATCCTAACTAGTGATACCTTACCCTATACATCTAAATAAAAAAAAAATGTAGTCAAAAAACTTTTAATCACAATTTTTTAAGTTAAGAAATTTCAAGGTGGCAAAATCAAGAGTGTTTTTACCAAAAAAAACTATGGGGGATGGTGCGCCTTCCGGGCCCCTCTCTTGATTATACTTTGCTACATATATTAAGTATTTATCAACTACAGTACCTTCCCTCCCCCTCTCTTGATTATACTTTACTACAATATTAAGTATTTACCAACTACAGTGCCAGCGGAGGAATTGGAACCCAGTGAGGATTTACTAACTTCAGAACAACTGCAATCAGTCTGAAAAAAAAATTAAAATTTTTTAAAAATTCAAAAATCTCTAAAAAATTCAAAAGCTAAGAAGTTCAAAATTCAAAATCTTAGGCAAATCGATTAAGCGTTTATGAATGAACATCCAAACGAACACACAGAGATTACTACTTTGTATATAGATAGATATTTACAATAAAAATTCAAATGATATTTTCTCAGATATATCTGTATGTATATTTATAAACCATAAGAATAATTTTTTTAAATTAAAAATTAATATGTTGATTGAAGGTATCTTTATTATATATATGTATATATATTGTATTTGGCGACCTGTTGACATGTATGACAGGTTGCACAGGAACATGTATCCCACTCCTCTATACTCTCATCCAACTAGGATTAAAGGGATATCAATAAAGGGATTATATTCATGAAGGGAATTCATTTAAGGGATTGTTCAACTATTTCAATTAAGCATGACAATCCAAATGAATGATCTTATCGATTTTATTAACAAATTTTTAATTTTAAAGGGTATTAAAAGAGTCAGATTACTTTATTTGAAATAAAACATAGCGTTATCATATTGGAAATACTAAAAACGGAATACGTTTTTTGTTTAATAAATTTATTTACAGTGCTATGAAAAAATATTTTGTAAAAAAGTATTATTAAAATCTCCTTTTAAACATTGCAGCTTAAATGTTTCTTAATATGAACAAAGTTGCCGGATACCCGACAATTAGAGAGAAATCAAAGATTAAGCCTTGGTTATTCAGGTTCTTTCAGAATATAGCACTGCAAATAATATACAGGGTGTCCCAAAAAACATGGGAATTTAGTGACGAATTCGATATCTTCTTTGTTATGATTTAGCATTGTAATACCTAGTTTCAAAACGCATAATTTTGTTATGTCTGCCAGGATTTATTCTATGAAAAGGGTAAAAAACAGTAAAGATGTGTCTGTAATGTCTCCGCAAGATGAATAGTGAAGACGGACAAGTTTACTCTGTTTATATACTGCAATTTTTTTGTTTTAATAAGTACAACCGTATGCAGTACGATATTGAATTCGTCACTGAATTCCCATGTTTATTGGGACACCCTGTATCATTGTTTAAAAATTATACAATCATTCATTACCTTGTCGTTTTTCATAGCTTCAGCATGAGTTTCATAAGATGGAAAATGTTTTCTCTTCTCTTGATCATCTTGCTTAATCGAATTACGGTTTTCTGCACTTATTCTTCTTTGAGAGGAATATATTCCCCTAGGAGGAGTTGCAGGACCTAACTGAGATGCATTCGAATGTCGTCTTCTTTCTGGGGCCCGGGGTGAACCGTGAAAGGGTGAACTGACTTCTAAAGATTTTTGTGGTAATTTCTTGGGAGCTGACTCGTGTTTGACTCTAGTGAGTTCGGTTTCAAAAACATCCTTTTGAGATTTCCACTTTCTCTGTTTTGGACTTTTATCGTCATAATCATCATCATTCATGTTTACACTTTTAACTGTACTCTGGTCAGAATCAGAGTCAAAGGAAGTCTGGGAAATCCCACTCAAAGTTTCTGAAACATTAAAATGCATGAAGTATCGCATCTGAATGTTCAATTATAATAATTAAATAAAAAAAAAAACGAAAAGAAATTTCTAACAACCTAAAAATGTCAGATTTGTGTGTTTTTTAAATATTGTTTGTTCTTTAAGAATACCTAGAGATTTAATCTGTAACTTCTCGAGTAGTTCGACTCTAGATATATACAGGGGATCATTTTCCTGAAATTATTATTATTAATATATTGATATTTTTGAGCAATTCTCCTCTTGATACGTAGATAGCTTCAGGATCCTGAAATGACGAAAAAAATGAAGGACAATTTTTAAAAAAAAATATTTTTTATTTTTAATTTTACTTGCCTTGAGTATACTGCTTGCTCGACTAGACCAAGAATCATGGCGGGCCCGGGATTGCCCCTGATGGGCCCTGGATTGGTTATTTTGGGCCCTGGAAGTAGTTTGCTCATGATGGGCCCTGGAATTAGGAGATTCTACAGATTTAGATTCTGATATCTGGGATTTTGAAGAACTGGCAGGCCTTAAACCGGGTCTTCTAAACAAACAATTAAGTTACAAATCTTTTCTAATTGAGAGATATTTTTTATGATTGTTATTAAATCTTATATTACAAATTTGTATTTATTACAGTGCAGACTCTGTCGAATAGTATGACGTCATTGAATCCTTTTCTTCGAGATTTATTTAACATTTACAATAGTTTTTTTAATACTTTTCTTAGAATTGTTTTTTGAATAAAAAGTGTTCAAATTGCAAAACTATCAGAATATCAAATGCCAAATGATCAAAATCTTTAAATGATCAAAAAAATGTACGTTAAACAGTTAGGACAACTATTTTTTTTCAAAAATATCAATATACAATTTTACAATAAAGTTAATTTTAAAGTTTAATGTATTCTTAAACATATTTTTATGATAAAACGTCTGTAAGATGCAATCTATTTTTCTTCTTTCTCTTCTCTTCTATTTTCTACTCTTCTCTTCTTTTTCTTCTATTCTCTTTTCTTCTTTTTTCTTCAATTTTTTCTTCTCTTTTTTTCTTATATTTTCTTTTCTTCTATTCTCTTATCTCTTCTCGTCTCTTATTTGTTTTCTCTTTGTTGTTGACATTTAACCGGTTTTGAGATGAACAATGCAGTACGATCTGTTGTTATAATTTTTCTCTGATTTGTTTATATTTCTAGCTTGTAGACCTAATTGAAACGCACTGCGTTTGAACTCCATAATTAGGAATTTGATATTTTGATATTTTTGCGATAGTTTTACCAGTCTCTTTTATTAACAACTTATTTATTAAAATTAGTCTGTGTACACTGTACACTATGTCTTCATGTTTATCGGACTTAAATCTTAAATCATAACTAAATTGTGGAATTGCGCGGTATTGCGTGGATTTGCTAAAATAATGTAAGTGGATTTTACTTGCGCGCAATAGGGCTTGCAAGTACAATCCATTAGTGTTAAAACCATATTCAAAATCGAATATTTTGCAGCAAAAAGTTAGATGACTGCCAAATAAGTGATTTTAATTGACGCTTATTTTTGCTTTTGCTGTCAAATAAGCGATTTTTTTTATTTCGTATAATTTAGAGTGTAGATTCAATTCAAAAATATTTTGCTTAATGACATCACCATAATTCTAAATCCTTTTCTAATGGCCGCCCTACAAGGGATGTGATTAATTTTACCTTTCATATATTTTATCAATGATTTGAGCTCTGGACACATAAGTGTCCTCACGGCTGACAAAACTTGCTCTAGAAATGTTGTCATCCGTATCAGTTTTCACTTCTTCTTCTTCTTCTTCTTCCTCTTCTCCTTCTTCTTTATGCAATTCTTCTTCTTCCTTTTCATCTCTTTCATGCTAAAAAGTAGATGAATTATATAACCTGAAAGAGTGAAACATCAAACGATAATACTGCACTCTAAATTTCAAATAAGCAATATTTTGTTAAAAACTAGCGATTTTTTCTCCCTTATTTGGCAGCTTTCCAACTTTTAAGGCCAAATTTTGATTTCGGAAACTGATAAAAAGAAGAGAATATGACTGAAACAGATTAAAAGAAGAGAATATGGCTGAAACTGATAAAAAGAAGAGAATATGGCTGAAACTGATAATAAGAAGAGAATATGGCTGAAACTGATAAAAAGAAGAGAATATGACTGAAACTGATAAAAAGAAGAGAATATGGCTGAAACTGATAAAAAGAAGAGAATATGGCTGAAACTGATAAAAAGAAGAGAATATGGCTGAAACTGATAAAAATAAGAGAATATAGCTGAAACTGATAAAAAGAAGAGAATATGGCTGAAACAGATCAAAAGAAGAGAATATGGCTAAAACAGATCAAAAGAAGAGAATATGGCTTAAACAGATCAAAAGAAGAGAATATAGCTGAAACTGATAAAAAGAAGAGAATATGACTGAAACAGATTAAAAGAAGAGAATATGGCTAAAACAGATTAAAAGAAGAGAATATGGATAAAACATATTAAAAGAAGAGAATATGGCTAAAACAGATTAAAAGAAGAGAATATGGCTAAAACAGATTAAAAGAAGAGAATATGGATAAAACATAGAAGAGAATATGGCTAAAACAGATTAAAAGAAGAGAATATGGATAAAACATATTAAAAGAAGAGAATATGGCTAAAACAGATTAAAAGAAGAGAGAATTTGGCTGAAACTGATAAAAAGGAGGGAAAATATGGCTGAAACAAATTAAAAAGAAGAGAATATGGCTGAAACAGATTAAAAGAAGAGACACAGATTGGCTGAAACAGATTAAAAGAAAAGGATATGACTGACACAGATTAAAGAAGAAAATAGAGCAAAAACAGATTAAAAGAAGAAAGAATTTGGCTGAAACTGATAAAAAGAAGAGAATAAAGCTGAAACAGATTAAAAGAAGAGAATATGACTGAAACAGATTAAAAGGAGAGAATATGACTGGAACAGCTTAAAAGAAGAGAATATGACTGAAACAGATTAAAAGAAGAGAATATGACTGAAACAGATTAAAAGAAGAGAATATGACTGAAACTGATAAAAAGAAGAGAATATGACTGAAACAGCTTAAAAGAAGAGAATATGACTGAAACAGCTTAAAAGAAGAGAATATGGCTGAGACAGATTAAAAGAAGAGAATATGACTGAAACAGAGTAAAAGTTTAGAGAATATGGCTTAACGAATCAAAAACAGAGAGACTACGACTAAAAAAAAAATGTAGAACTGATGGATAAAATGGATATTAAAAAGTGTATATTAAAAAAGATTGACTAAAAAAGAGAGATATGTAGATAAATGACTTTGAACTTTTAATTTTCATATCAAATAGTCAAATTTGAAATACTGCAGGGTTACCCACAAAAAATGATACTTAAAATAAGACGATTTTAAGGTTAAATTATATATTCTGCCTTAGATATAATAATCTGTTTGCGTATATAATGATTCGGCAAAGAAATAAAAAAGATTACAGTTGCATGGAATCGAGTATAGAAGTAAACAGACAGTATAGAGTTCGTATAGTCGTCTCCGAAGTCTCATCCTTTATAGGTAACCCTGTATGAACACATCCAACTACAAAGACGACATTAAAATAAGAAAAATCAGAGTTTTGGGCGAGTAATCAGTTCTTTTATTTACCTGGTCTACCCCGGGTCGGAGATGAACGATCCCAAACTTTTGACTCAAATATCTCGCATTAGCCTAAAACGATGAAGAAATTAATGTTTGAAGTCTGATGAATGTTTTCATAATATCTCCTGTAATTTTAAAATTACAATAAAATAATGCAAATTTTTAAAGAAACTAATATGATTTATAGTTTAATTCCACAATATCTACTTTTTTAACTTCATGTTGATTAAAACTTAATGTTATGTTAATTAATGCTTACAGAAAGTAATATTTAATTTTACCTAAATAAATAAGGACAAACAAAATGTAAGATCCATTAATTAATTGAAATGACAGCTAGGATTCACCAGATGTTGTCTTTTTAAGATTTATGGGTTTTTCGGTCCCAATAACCCTGAAGAAGAAGCCCAAAGGAGTTACGCGTAGTCGACGTAGTACAGGTTCACTCTCTGTCTTGTAATTCTACTGAGAGAAAGCCTGTTCACGTAACTCCTGTTCTGTTATTTTAATTAATCTACGATAAGATCTAATTGGGTTTAAATTTGAAAACATGTAACCGTGTCGGAACCAATTCTACGTAATTTAAATGACCCTCCAGTTGAAGAGGGGTTTGCCCAATTTACAACGGTAAAAAATAATATAGATTTTTGTTAACTGGAAAAGTGTTAAATTCTGATAATTTTCCTTTCTGTCTCTAATGCAGAAGTCCGAATGTTTAATCAAAGAGAAAGCTAGATTTAAAATAATCAATTTTTGAAAAAAGGGCCTTTTACCTGCATTTCCGATATTTTTTCGAGAATCTCCGAGTGCGTGAGATATTCGAAATCTTTGCGTATTTTCTGGCTGTTAACTTTACGGATTATTTCTCTCTGTGAAAACATTAAAATTCAATGAAACAGCAATATATTGTACACGAATCATCAATTTACAATCATTCTCTTTCACCGGAATTAAAAGAAAAATAGATGTGCCTTGTCTTTAAAACCAAAAAACAATTTGATAAGTATAACAATGTTTTTTTAAAGATAATTTTAATTGCATGAATTAATAAATGTACAGTACGGCAAAGTCCTCCAAAATATTATTTTAATAAAAAATTACAGTTTTATAATTATTAATGTTTTTTCCTTTGACATTTTTCTCCAAGTATCCATTCTGATAGAGAGCGGAATAGGTTCATAAGCCAGCGCAAAGTTCTCTTCTAAAAAAATAAAATCTTGATTTCAACAATCTTTGTACGTGTTGTAGACTTTTGGTCTAAAGCCTATCACATATATTTTGGAAAAATATACAATTCGAACGAGAAAATTGATTAGGATTTTTCAAAATACTCCAATTTAGAACTTAAAAATGTGCAGCTTAGAAATCTTCATATTGAGGATTAAGTTGTCAAATTAAAACTGTGGAAGGAAGGCAATTGTATAAACTCAATTTATGAATTTAAAACTAATTAGTTTCTTTATAACAACATCAAACACACATAAGATTGCCTAAATATCGCCTTACTATTCTACAGCTTAAGGGTCTTAATGTACAATAAAAGTTCCATTTTTAAATGCTTTTTCTTTGTTTGATCTAACAGAATTGAATTTTTAAAATATCTAAGGTTTACAACTTTGAGTTGCAAACATATAGGCCTTAGAAACTCAATAATTCCTTTAACGTAGTCTTTAGTAGCTTGTGTCTATGAAAGGCTCTGATTTTGTCTTTTTATTTTTATGTCTGATAAAAGTGCTATACTGTCTACTGTCTATGTTTATGTCTGACAAAAGTCTTATACTGTCTATTGCCTATGTTTATGTCTGATAAAAGTGCTATACTGTCTATTGTCTATGTTTATGTCTGATAAAAGTGTTATGCTGTCTACTGTCTATGTTTATGTCCGATAAAAGAGTTATACTGTCTACTGTCTATGTTTATGTCTGATAAAAGTGGTATACTGTCTATTGTCTTTGTTTATGCCTGATACAAGTGTTATGCTGTCTACTGTCTATGTTTATGTCCGATAAAAGAGATATACTGTCTACTGTCTATGTTTATGTCTGATAAAAGTGTTATGCTGTCTATTTTCTATGTTTATGTCTGAAAAAAGTGTTATACTGTCTATTGTCTATTTTTATGTCTGATAACTATGTTTATGTCTGATAAAAGTGTTATACTTCTACTGTCTATGTTTATGTCTGATACGAGTGGTATACTGTCTACTGTCTACGTTTATGTCTGAAAAAAGTGTTATACTGTCATATTGTCTATGTAAGATAAAAGTGTTATACTGTCTACTGTCTATGTTTATGTCTGATAAAAGGATTATACCTAAGTCTGACCAAGAATCATATTCAGACACACTGTCTCTACCAAGATGAACCTCCTTAAATAAATAATATAATAATGTATTATGCATTTTACAACAATGTCTCTAGAAGGGGATCATTATCCCATCCCCCCCCCCCCATAAAAAACGTTGAATCTATTTCTTTTAACCCTGTTTTAGTGAAGTTAATTACAGTTTTAGAAAGTTGTAGATAATTTGAATAATATCTTATTTAAACCAAAACTTTTGAGTAATTATGTATAACAACATGGGGAAGGGGGCAAATATACTGTAAGCATGGAGAGAGGCTTACTTGTAAATAAACTGTAGTCAACGATAACAGTGGCGCAGATGATAAGTCGCCTCATGTATAACATGTAGAGATATTTATCCATTAAAAGACGCCAGCCCAGAAAACATGATTTTAACGCATGTTTGAACATGTGGAAAACCAAAGTCCGGAATTCTATTTTAAATTCAAGCCAGTAGGCTTGAACCACGGCTTGAAGCATGAGGGAGAAGGACAAAGGATCGGCCTGGGCTAAAACCAAAATGGAGTTAGTGATCACAAAGAATCAGAAGGAGGAGGATTATGAGGTGGAGTAAAGGTGGAAAGAAGGCGGAGGGTCTGCCAGAGAGCTTCGACTTTCTTTGATTCATTAGTATCAACCATTATTTGTTCTTTTTTTATATTGTAAATACATTTTTTACTATACTCTGCACCCCGAACTAACCAGAGAGAGAAGCATTCGGTTTCTTTTATTTGAAATCAAACTATGAAATCATCTATAACTCAACAGTCTTTAAACTTACAGATTTGTTTATTTTATAATATTTCATTCAAAATGTATATGCCAAAAAAAGTATTTAAGATTAAAGGCTATAAAATTATGTAAAAGGGGTCAAATTGTGATCGAAAGTCACAGTTTTCTGGAATATTGACAGAACCGTGAAATCCACGTGTCTGTAGATTCATTTACATCAGTTTTAGGCTTTATATTTCCCTTGAATTCCACCACTTTCAAATATCCCCCCAAAACACATTTTTTTCCCTACCTGTGCAATTTGTTTTTGCATTTGTCGTATCAAAAGTTTCCGAGATACGTATACACTCTCAGGATCAGATATTTCTGGAAACAGATAAATAACTTGCATTTTTCAGAACAAGATTAAAGGCGTAAATACATGCTTTTAAAAAAAAATGATGGATAAATATATTTTTATGAAACTATAGTATACTTTATCATTATTACAATAATTCATCGTGAATTTCATAATGAAAATGCTATAATGTTAAAATAGCTGTACTTTATAGCACGCGTGTGCTATAAACATTTTAATTGGTTCCCGGATTTTCTCTAAACAAAGGAATTGAGTCTTTGCCACAGACTCTGATTTTTAAATCCCTATATCTTAACAACCCAATGTTGTAGACCTTAGATATTTCAAACTATGACTTCTGTTATGTCAATCAATCAAAGTTTGAAATATCAAGAGTTTACATAATTTGGTTGTAGATATATAGGTATTAAAAAATTGGGATTTGTTGCAAAGACTCAAATCCTTTAAATATTTCCAAAATGTTTTTTTTTTCAATTGAAATCAACTTTATATTTTGATTTCTGCTTTGTTTCAAAGATTATTTAATATAGAAACAGCCATTGAAATAAGACAAGTACACAATCGTTGTATAAAATTATCTAACACTATTATTTTGGCACGACGTACTATAAAGTTTTTGGACAGACATTTTCCGTTTTCGGAAAGGTTCAAGCCTTTTTAGATTTAATTTCGATAACGAGAAAATTTCTGTCCAAAAACTTTATAACACTGCAAACCAAAATAACAGTGTTATAAATAGTTATAAGTATATACCTCCATTATCCCTTCTAACCCTTGAACTTTCATCTTTGCTACGGTGATTGTCCTAAACATATTATATTTGAATAGTTAAGGAAATTTTTTTAATATAAAGAAAAAATTTGGAATTTTTATTTTTATTTTATTTTATTTTGAAAAAAAAAGCTCAGTTGATTTCAATCGATTTAAATTGGTTCCATCATTTAAAATACAAACTCTGATTTTGTGTTAAGAATATTTTAAAAATATACTTTGATTTTGTGATTACACATTCGAAGCCGGATCATTGATTTGATAAATTCAATTTTGCAAATTTTTAGAATAAGTTTACCGAACTTTTACCTGAGGCATACTTTTAGCTATTTCTTTTATCCCTTCCCTTTTCTTCTTTAACTTTCTTACACTGTTCTTTTGCTCTCGAATAATCTAGGAAAAATTGGAATTATTAGAATTAGGTCCATAAGTGCTATTCTTCCCAAAAATCGTATCAGTTTATGACAAACTTTCAGATGATTATTCAACCACTTTGTAAGCTTAAAATTTGTCAAATATCTATAACATTTTATTTTCAAATTCTGAAAATTTCATTCAGGATTGTATATCAACAGTTTTAATTGTTGTAATTAAAAAAAAACGTGTTAGGAATTGTATTGATATGATAACCCCAACCACTGTATTCGCAAATTAACTATAATTAAATAAATAATCCATCACTTTGTATTCATGTTTCAACAATTATTCATTTTAAGATGATTTTAGTATTTTTTAAACATCATGGCAAGGTTAAATAAACGCCTTTTCTTGAATATTTTTTCCATTTAAAACAATCAGATTTGTCATTCCAGCTAGACACAATAATTGTTTAAATTTTGGATCTATAAGCATTTAGTTAGAAACTTCTAACTTTGATCAAAAGATCAAAAACATTCTTGTCTTTAATAATAATAAAGATTATACTCTAATGAAAAAAGAGATTTTTGAAACAGAAATCTAAGGCTGCAAAAAAAATTTACTATTAATTTTGTGTTATTTAATGACAGTTACTGAGTTTAAAATAAATGATACCTATGTTCCAATAATGTCAATTCTTATAATATACAACAATACTTTAATCTCAGTTATATTACTTAAACACCATTCTTCTAATATATGCGGGCTTGTGCTGGGGAAATTGGAGGTATAAGGTGTTCGCTGTCAAATATGAATTTTGTTGGTAACATGGTTAATTTGTGGCCGAATTTAAAGAATTTGAGCGGCAGTTTAAATCTAAGCCGCGGCTTAAAGCAATTGTAAAGGAAAAATGAAAGGGGGTATAGGCTGGAAGCTAATCACTTTAGCTCTCGATCGCGACCCATGAAAGTTATATCTGATGTTCCTATCTCGCGAAACTGATTTACAACTTTGTCAAATTTATACGAAAAATAATATATATACAATTTTGTATAAAAGCAGTAGGTTTAAAAAGATCAAATTCAGCAAATATGCAACCAATCTGAAAACGATGATATCCCAGAGAAAGCTAATTGTAACTTAGGTTTACTCCAATTCTAATTTTATATTTGTTATTTCTATATTTAATAGATTTAAATCATAATATTATGTATACGTTCGTATTGCTTGACCAGAAATTCCACCAATGGCAGTGCAGTAAAGAGGCTACGTAATACAGGCGGAGAAACGTGACCAGTATACTGCTCTACCATTGGATATAGCTCTGGTCACGTGATTTAAGTTTAAGATTTTCTTAAGTTTACATACATGAACTTTCGTATAATCTTAACACAGTTTTATATCAATTTCTCGAGACAGGAACTTTCATCTTTCAGATAAAACTTTCATGGGTCGCGATCAAGAGCTAAAGTCATTAGCTTTCAGCCTATACCCCCTTTTATTTTTCCTTTACAGTCCCTTTAAATATGGTTGGTTCCACTTAAAATTGTATCAAATGTTTCACTGACCTATCATTTGATTTTATCAGATCATATTTCTTTAAATTTGTTTTTAATGATAATTTTGAATTGATTCACTTTAACATCTTTCCACGACTATTTTGTGTACAGTTCCTTTAATGTTACCTTTCTATAACTATTTTGTTTACAGTCCCCTTAAAATTGTCTTTCCACGACTATTTTGTTTACAGTCCCTTTAATATTACCTGGCTATAACTATTTTGTCTACAGTACCTTTAACATTACCTTTCTATACCTATTTTGTATACAATCCCTTTAACATTACCTTCAATTACGACTATTTTGTATACAGTTTATTTAATATTACCTTTCCACGACTAATTTGTATACAGTTTATTTAATATTCCCTTTCCACGACTATTTTGTATACAGTTTCTTAAATGTTACCTCTCCACGACTATTTTGTATACAATTTCTTTAATTTTACCTTTCTACGACTATTTTGTGTACAGTTCCTTTAATGTTACCTTTCCACGACTATTTTGTGTACAGTTCCTTTAATGATACCTTTCCACGACTATTTTGTTTACAGTTCCTTTAATGTTACCTCTCCACGACTATTTTGTATACAATTTCTTTAATGTTACCTTTCTACGACTATTTTGTGTACAGTTCCTTTAATGTTTCCTTTCCACGACTATTTTGTATACAGTTCCTTTAATGTTACCTTTCCACGACTATTTTGTGTACAGTTCCTTTAATGTTACCTTTCCACGACTATTTTGTATACAGTTCCTTTAATGTTACCTTTCCACGACTAGTTTGTGAACAGTTCCTTTAATGTTACCTTTCCACGACTATTTTGTGAACAGTTTCTTTAATGTTACCTTTCCACGACTATTTTGTGTACAGTTCCTTTAATGTCCACGACTATTTTGTTTACAATCCCTTTAACATTAAATGGCCATGACTATTTTGTTTACAGTCCCTTTAATATTACCTTTCCACGACTATTTTGTTTACAATCCCTTTAACATTACATGGCCATGACTTTTTTGTTTACAGTCCCTTTAATATTACCTTTCCCCGACTAGTTTGTATACAGTTCCTTTAATATTACCTTTCCACGACTATTTTGTATACAGTTTATTTAATATTACCTTTCCCCGACTAGTTTGTATACAGTTCCTTTAATATTACCTTTCCACGACTATTTTGTATACAGTTTATTTAATATTACCTTTCCCCGACTATTTTGTATACATGTCCCTTTAATATTACCTTTCCACGAATATTTTGTATACAGTCCCTTTAATATTACCTTTCCCCGACTATTTTGTCGTCTGCTTCTTGTTGATCCAGTTCCTTTACTTGATCTAACCCCTTCTCTAACTGCTGAATAGAAAATATAAATAAAGAGACAGTTCCTCAAATTTGGTCAATGTTGGCAGAACATTAATAAATAGATTTTAAAGATGTTTTAAAACAAATCTTTATAGATATTGGGTCTTTGTCACAAACTCAAATTTTATAATCCCATATCTTTGCAACTATGTAAACTTTTGATATTTCAAACTTAGATTATTTGATATAAAATAATTTATAGTTTGAAATGCAAAAGGTCTACGACATCAGGTTGTGGAAACATAAGGTTTAACAAATTAAAGTTTGTGGCAAAAATACATTTCCTTTAGAGTATAAATGTGATGAACAAGTTTTGTAAAAATCTGAAGGAAATGTCGTGATTTGAAACAAATATTCACTAGAAAATCTCAACATGATAAGTCAAAAGTTTTTTTGAGACCAAGTGCATTTTTGTTTATCTCTAAGGAAGTCTGCATGAAATTGAAAGAAAACCGTAAAACTGTGAAAAAATGGCAAGAATATAGCTGTGGATTATCTAGCTTACCTTGTTTTCCAGAAGCGTCATCCTTTAAATATATCAGTTTCATTTCTCAAAAAAAGGATAATAGACTTTCATTGAAAATGGATGTACTTACATACTGTATTTTTAATAATAAGAATAATGAATTCAACTGTAAATCTCTGTCTTTTCGACTTTTAATCATCAATGTAACAAAATTATAATTCTATGAGATAATTCTGAATATATACAAACGTGAAACGTGAAAATGACATTAGTTTTTTTCTTTAAAAAAAGGTTTGAGGGCTAACTGTCTCCATCTCCTTGGATTATGGAAGATGATAAAGAATAAAGAATTCAAGGACCAAAACACCAAACTTAAAGAAAAGGGCACACGACAAGGATGATTTGGCACACAAAAGGAATTATTCAATGAAAAACAGAGAGGGGTTTCTTAATCAGGGGACAAAAAACGGGGGGGGGGGGAAGTCCACCCAAAAATTACGAAACAATTTGAATAATATAAAATATGAAATTAAATGAACATTTATTAAGCTGAATTACAAAAATGTTGATAAAATAATAAAATAAATATTTAAAATGCATAAACTGAAATATTCCTGGAGGGGTTCCGGGGTTTTATCACGATTACGTCGGAAAATGCTTTTCTTCCCCATAATTCCAGATCTACCCTGTCGACTTCTGTTAGAACCCTGAAATATAATATGATTAAAGGGACAGTGTGCGTAATATGACATGAACCTCAGTTTAAAGAGGAGCATGCGCGATTTACCACGGTCTTCTTTAACAGGTAGAAATCGTCTTTTTTTCTACCTTGACAACAAATGACATACAATTTCATTTTCCAACGTTTGCTGCCTAAACTGTGATTGAAAAAAGTGTATTTTCATATAGAAAATCAAGACTATCTCCATAATTTTTTACAAAGGTTTAAATGGTGTTGTTGTGAATTTGGCATGAAACTTTTTGAATGGATCTCTTGAAATTAGTTTTCGACGTTTTCCGGATTGCTTTTTTGATACTTTTGTTAAATTCTGAAACTAATTATTCTGTACATTTTAACTGTTCGTAAATTTTTTTAAATAAAACCCCAAGAGCTTAAAACAAGCGATGTTATCCCGATTTAAAGTAAGATCTTTATTTCCCGAAACTTAACAAAACTTCCAAACTAGAAATGTTAAATCTTTTAGATTAGGATCTTTTCTAAGAAAATAGTTTAACGAGCAGGTTTAGTAGTTTTTCAATCCTCATCAAATGTCAGTAAATTGTAAAGAGATGAAATTATAGTTTAGAAAACGTTTTAAACTGAAGCAAAAAAAATGGATAGATAATTCTGAAGACATGTACTTTAATAATATCTTAAAATTTTAAACTAGAAATAAAGAAAATTAACAAAAACAAATATCTTAGTGTGGTTATATTATAAGTAATATGTATTTATAAAAAAAAAGTGTGACAAAAGATATTTTCTACTCACCCATGTTGTGAAAAATGACATTTTTATCCCAATTTAATCTTTAATCTTTATCACCAAATTAAGATTAAAAAAGTTTCTTATTTTAAAGACTGTTAACGGTGCACCTGTTAAAATGTTACTGAGCGGTTTTTAACCTATCCTGAGCGCACCCCCTCCTCCGAGCATCTTATCACCTATCTATCTATCCATCTCTCCTAGTCCCTTATGTGCATCTTGTATCTGGAATGAAAATAGCAAAATAAACTTTTGGATAAAAATGGAAAATCCGCAGAATTGAAAAATAAAACTCAATCAAAAGAATTGATGGATTAAGAAATATGAAGTGTAGTTTAAACTTTACAGAACCGATTAAAACCATCAGAAATAGACATACAGCTGTTAAGAAGTGGCCATACATGGTACAATTCCCTTCTTTAATTCCAACCGTATGGCATCTTAATTGTTCTAATATTGTCTGACTAAAAGTTATCCAAGATTAGCCAAATTTTAACCAAAAAACTAGTCTTTTTGCATGCTTTTCTTTGCAATTCAATTCAAGAACGTTTGAAATGAATAAATCTATTTTGCTAAAATTTTCCAAGAACACAGTAGTATGTTGTTTTGTTTCATATTTCAAAAATTACTAAGATTAAAAAGATAGGATATATTATATATAAATCATCTAAGATTACTCCTATCCGAGGNCAATTTTTGGGCTTGTAAAAGAATACAGATGACCCCCCCCCGTCCCACCCACCCTCCATAACAACATTAATTTATTCTTTAAAGGAAGGAAAATCTAAATCTAAAGACAATGTTTTCTGAATTAATATTTTCCCTACTGATGGTATCCAGTTCATAACAGTTATTTTATTTTATTTTTAATGTGTAATGAATCTGGGCCCCGATAAATCTCCGAATACTCGACTCTTAGTCTAATGACAATCTCTCTGACTCTATCTCTAGCCAAAACTCAAGGCTCTATACACGTTCGTCTAAATCGACTATTCGTACTATACTACTTTATTAATACAGGTAAATTAAACTGACCGGAATGGCCGATCAGGGTCAACATGAACATAGATAAAATAGATAACGGAACATAGATAGTAAAGATCATACTGATCGTGATAACATAATTTATTACTTATGTGCCTGGCTTTGGCGCATTTAATGTCCCGTAATTGTCAATAAACTTGTAGAAATTCATTTCTACTGAAACTTATGTTTCCAAGCAAATATGGAGTCGCAGAGCGTCGAGGCCTTGTGTATTTTACAAACATATACAACACAACAGAACCAGACAATTAATCATAAAGAATACATCTGCTAACGCCACACATGGTCACACCTATCTATGTTAGTTTTGAGAATATTTCCTTTTTAGGAAAACAAAATATATTCTAAAGATGACGATTCGTCATTAAAAATATAAACACGTGTTTAAAAAAAACTTTAATTTTTCAAAGTGTTGCCTCAAAAAATATATTACACAAAAAAATCCTTAAAAAGCTCTCGACATAATTTCTAGTGACCCTTCATAAAAATTTAAAATTTTTTTTAAAAATTTTGTTTTCCATGGGCAACGCAGGGCCCTTCAGCTAGTGAAATATAAATATCTATTTAAATGTCGATTTAATTTCAAGTTACCCCCCATATAAAGTTTCCCGATTTGCAATAATACCCTTTAAACCCTTCATAAGTAGAGAATTATGAAAATATTCCGGTTTTCCTTTCTAAAATATAATGCATAATTTTTCGCATAACGATGTGTGGATTTATTGCAGAAGTCCATACGCGTAAATGCGCGATGGTTTATTGCAATCCTTGAAGACGATTCCATAGTTTTATGCAAATTATTTGCAGATAAGAAAATGTACGCCATAGCCAGGATTTTTGCACATTATAAGAATTTTATTGATTTTAAATTTTTTTCAAAAGAGTTAAATTTTTTTTTAATATTATGATATTATGAAGTTTAGTTTGAAAAATAATTTGATCTGGACTGCTGATGTTACACGTCCTACTTTAGGACAATGACAAAGATAAGCACCGTTGGCGTCCTCCCACACAAGGATAAACATTGAACACCGTCCTCAAACTAACCTCAAACTATATTCTTATATATCAGTGCAACCTGATGTTGTGGTTCTTAGATATGAAAAACTATGATTTTTGCTAAATCAAAAAGTTGTAAAAGTTGGAAATATTAAGTATAATAAGATAAGGAACTTGTCATATTAGTCCCTTATTATCATATTACTAAATAATTTTATAAAATTCAAGGTCAAAGATTACCTGCCATTGAATACAATTTGTTTACAGGCCTATACACTATAATTCAAATTATTCTTTGAACTTGCAACTAGAAGATTTTAATAATTCCTTTCACTTGCAACTAGAAGATTTTAACAGCATACAAATCCTTGAAATACTTAAATATTTATGTTTTCATGATAATACAGAAAATTCGCACACATACTTGTCTGAGGTTTAATGAAAGGGCTGACGAAACATTGACGCACTGTTGTCACACAATGAACAAGTGCATGAAATCTAAACTGGGTGTCCCAAAAATAACAGGGTTTACAATGTTTTAGATATCCTATTTAATGCCACAATTTTAATGACAGAAGAAAAAAATTGGATAATGTTTAAATAAATAATAAATAATTTTTCTCTTTTTTAACTTACAATTTTTTTTATATGTTAATATTCTATTTACATAAAGTAGTAATCTCCGTTTGTTTGCATATCCGATCTTAACGCAGGAACCCTTGAATGATTTGCCTCAAATTTGCATTGGGGAACTCGGTAGAATCACGGGAATGTTCTTAGTTGAATAGATTGACAATTATAGAGGCAGAAAGATAAGTTTCCAGACAGAGCTGGGTTCCCAAGCTAGTATAACTTCAAAATTGTTTTAAAATATTAAAAGAACATTCAAAAAAAATATTTGTCACTTTCCGCGCGTTTTCTCCAGCATTGATTAATAATTATAAAGTATATCATGATACACAGGAAATTGAGAGAAGCCAAAGTAACTAGAGCATAGAGTTTAAGAAGGGTAAAGCAGGTGGTGGGGGGGGGGGGTTAATTGAAATCAATCAGATAAAAAGAGGGTGGATTTTCCAATTTCAGAGGCCTAATTATAAGAATTTAATCCGCGGCTTAAATTTAAGCCACGGCTCGAATATGGTTGGTTCCACTTAAAATCGTATTCCTTGTTTCAAGAATTATGCCGGCGCTCAATTGAAACCGATTTTTTGCGGATTTAAGACGCAGCTCAAATTCATTAAATTCAAACACCGATCAGATAAAATTGTCTAAAGAATGAAACAGGAGAGGAACTTATTAGTCGCCTCAAACTATTTTTTCGATACCCCATATCTTTACAACCTGGTGGTGTAGAAGGCAAAACTCTGAAATTTCAAACTATGCTTTTTGATCGGCAACATTCATAGTTAAAAATATCAAAGTTCTTAAATGGAATAAGACAAACAAGAAAGTAGCCATAAAAGACTTATTTCAAAATAAAATCAATGCAATATCTATAAAAATTCTACATAGTATATTCTATCATGATGAAGAAAAATGAACTTTACATAAGAATATCGTGGTTTTTGGAGTTCCAAATGATAACAATATAATGTTGTTTTCTAACATGCTCTTACTACTGTATCTAGTGTTATAGTTTTATTTCTCAGAGCTACAAAAAGTCGTGCTACGCTATCTCAAGAATTACTCTCGAATTTCATGGTTCGGAAATTCGGCTAACCACAGTTCAACTCGGATGAAAAATTAGGGAGGGGGAGGAGGGGGTCGTTAGTGGGAGGAGTAGTGGGTCATTATCGAATTACTTATCTCAACATCTCAATTGTCGTCTTAAAAATATTAATATTATTTATTTATATTTATATTTATATTTATTTTATCTTCAAAATTACAATTGTAATTCAACATACATGGCTACTACTTAAATTTGAGAGAGTTTTTATTCACAATTTCATGATTTCTGTAAATCAAACAAAAAAAGTAGAAATCCCAGCCAAAGGATTTGTAAATATTACTCTATTAGGCATCATTTTTATTATATACTTTGTTCCATAAAAAAAAAGTTTTAGGTTATTATCTAAAATTATTGCAACGGGAAAAACATTTTATGTTTATTATATTTTAAGTATCTTTTGTTGGTCCACGATTTTTAAAAGAAACAAATTTGACCACTAAGTAAAATTGTCTAATTCCTATATCTTTGCAACCTGGTAGTGTAAATCTTTGATATTCCAAACATATATTATTTGATATAACAAATTCATAGTTTGAAATATCAAAGGTATATGACATTGGATTGAAAAGACATAGGAATTAAAAAACAGAGTTTGCGACAAAAACTCATTTTTTTTTAATGTATATAAAAACTGTATATAAAAACTGTATATAAAAAACTGTATATAAAAACTGTATATAAAAAACTGTATATAAAAACTGTATATAAAAAACTGTATATAAAAACTGTATATCAAAAACTGTATATAAAAACTGTATATATATATAAAAAACTGTATATAAAAACTGTATATAAAAAACTGTATATAAAAACTGTATATAAAAAACTGTATATAAAAACTGTATATCAAAAACTGTATATAAAAACTGTATATAAAAATGGATTATGAAAAACTGTATATAAAAAACTGTATATAAAAAAACTTTATATAAAAACTGTATAAAAAACTGTATATAAAAAGTCTGTATATAAAAAACTGTATATAAAAACTGTATATAAAAACTGTATATAAAACTGTATATAAAAAACTTTATATAAAAACTGTATATAAAAACTATATATAAAAACTGTATATAAAAAAACTGTATAAAAACTGTATGTAAAAAATGAAATTTGAAGTGATTGCAAAGTGCAAAAGTGCAAAAAAATGTCTTCTCATTCTGAACATTCGAACAAAAACTTTCGTTTCCCGTCATTTACTTTAATTTCAGAGATTCATTAAATTCGATGAACAAAATCTACTTAATTACATTCTAATAGTTATGCTGCCCCCCCCCCCCCTCCACCCTCATTTATATGGACTGACTGACAGAAAAAGACAAAAATTTAAATTATTTCACTTCATAATTTTTTGAAGTTTTTCAATTATAGAATTTTATGAATTATTGAACTGTTTTAACCCTATACATACTATATGTTTCAAACCTCCTCGCTTCCCAGTAGGCATAAAAAGCCCTTTTTTGCAAAATTAAAGTATAATGCATAAAATGGAAATGGAGGTCTAATCTAACTGATTATTATTTGGTTTAAAACAACCCGTTAAGATTGGAATTTGTCCAAGATAAATTTTGAATATTTTCTTTGATTGACATATAATAAATCGGTCTAGCGAACCCCACATAATGAGTAGATATCATGTAACTGTATCTTGATGAATTCTGACAGCCGTGTAGGTTTTATTCTATAAGCTCTGACCATATATAGGTAACCTGAAGTTTAGAGTAGTTAAAGTTAGCTCAATACGCGAAAGTTTGTTCCGATTAATGGATTTTTACGAATGAATTTGCAAAAGGAATTGAGTCTTTGCCACAAACTCTAATTTTCTAATCCCAATAGCTGTGCAGAATTCATAGTTTGAAATATCTAAGGAATACAACGTTGTGTTGTAAAGATATAGGGATTAGAAAATCAGAGTTAGAGGCAAAGACTTAATTCCGTTTTAAACAAAATCTTTTAAATAAGTGTATTAGTATGGTTATCTCTATACTTCAATCTTGTTTTATGGACTCCTAAATGTAAAGTAACTATAACACCTTGTCAATTCCGCTAATTTTAGTTTATTTTAAGGCGCTACCAATCAAAAATGTATTGAAACCAGTCAAATTTGGTTCATTTAGAAGTGTATATAGTTCAAACTATACGGTTCTTTTATTTAGATTTTTTTTAAATAAGATAATTTCTATAAATAAGATAGTTTTTATAAATTCAAGACAGCCTTTATATAAATTTTAACATCTTAAAACACGACGAAATTGTATTCATATGATTACACTTCTTATAATTACACTTCCTATTATTACACTTCCTATAATTTCACTTCCTATAATTTCACTTACTATAATTTCTCTTCCTATAATTACACTTCCTATAATTACATTTCCTTTAATTACACTTCCTATCATTTCACTTCCTATAATTTCATTTCCTATAATTTCACTTCCTTTAATTACACTGCCTATAATTACACTTCCTATGATTACACTTCATAAAATTACACTTCCTAAAACAACGTTTTATATAATTACAGTTCCTATAATTTCCCTTTTTATATTTTCACTTCCTATAATCACATTCCTATTATTACACTTCCTATAATTTCACTTTCTATAATTTCACTTCCTATAATTACACTTCCTATTATTACACTTCCTATAATTACACTTCCTATTATTACACTTCCTATCAGTTCACTTCCTATAATTTTACTTCCTATAATTTCACTCTCATTAATTATCACTTCCTAAAATTACACTTTATATAATGACACTTCCTATAATTTCACTTTCTATAATATCACTTCCTATAATTACACTTCCTATTATTACACTTCCTATCAGTTCACTTCCTATAATTTCATTTTCTATAATTTCACATCCTATAAATTCACTTCCTATAATTTCACTTCCTGTAATTACACTTCTTATAATTACACTTCTTATAATTTCACTTCCTATAATTACACTTCCTTTAATTACACTTTCTATTAACAAACATTCATTTTTGAATTTTAATTTTAACAACATTTAATTTACACTTCCTATAAAATTACACTTCCTTTAATTATAAGATGCTAAAGCCCACTACGTGATACAAATTGTCAAGTATTTGAAGGATCCCTGTTTATTGCGATAATTCTCATTTTTTGAACATTTTCCTTTAAAAATAAGTAACGATTATAAACTTTTAATAGAAGGGGAGCTCCTACTAAACCATTAGTTTTTTCACAAGATTTTCTTTACTTTTATAAATATAAATTTATAATATTTTTATGTTATATATATAAAACTACTGTTACTTAAAACTACTTCTTCAGTCTTAAAGCCCCCATATTTGCCCTTTTCTCATGGAAAAAAACAAACATTAAATTTTTTTTTAAATATGTGCTATCATAAACTAAAATTAATTGCTTTACATTTGTCCACCTGTCTATCTTATTGTCCATCTATGTATCTAATAATCAGTCTGTCCATGATATTTCAAGCACGTAGAAGTAATAGATTTCGAAATAGAGACAGGGTGAAGTAAAACAACTACAGGGTGTTTCAAAATAAGCAAATCTCATTCGGGTTGTTTTTTTCTTTGTAATAAAAAACCCCAAGTTTAAATTAAAATAAAATTTTCACCTTCATGTTTCATTTATTATTTATTTTCACCAGTCTTTAGTCTTCTATTTCACAAACCAGATGAGTTTTTGCCACTTTGCTACTGATTTTCTACTTTTCTATATACAAACAACCTGATATCGTAGATATTTAATGTTTAAAACTATGATTTCTGTTAGAACAAATAAGCTAATTTTGGAACGATTACACGATTAGGTTGCAAAGTTATAGAGATTGGAAAATTCGTGTATGTGGCAAAAACTCAGTTTGAAAACTTAAAATACAAATATGAATTTTTCTCAATTTGTTAATTTGAATATAGAATTACATTAAAATGTACAAGAAAAAGGTAAAATGACTCACACTGGTACATTCAAAGGCTATCATGTTGAGCCACTTAATTTTTGGTTAATTTGAAATTGGATCCAATAAACGGTCCACCACACGGTCGAACCAATTCAGTTTTTTTTCGAATTTTTAACTTTTTAACTTAAAACAGGAAAATATGGAAAACCTTTTTAAATTATTGATTAAAATGTTTGAAGAAAACATGATTTTCTAACCGATAGATCAACAGATGCACTGTCGCAGATAGATCAACAGATACAGTTTTGCAGATAGATCAACAGATACAGTGTCGGAGATAGACCAACAGATACGGTGTCGCAGATAGATCAACAGATACAGTGTCACAGATAGATCAACAGAGACACTGTCGCAGATAGACAAACAGAGACACTGTCGCAGATAGATCAACAGCTAGATACAGTGTCGCAGATAGATCAACAGAGACACTGTCGCAGATAGATCAAAAGAGACACTGTCCCAGATAGATCAACAGATACACTGTCGCAGATATATCAACAGGTACAGTGTCGCAGATAGATCAACAGATACATTGTCGCAGATGCAGATAGATCAACAGAGACACTGTCGCAGATGCAGATAGACCAACATAGACACTGTCGCAGATAGATCAATAGAGACACTGTCGCAGATAGATCAACAGAGACACTGTCGCAGATGCAGATAGATCAACAGATACAGTGTCGCAGATAGATCAACAGAGACACTGTCGCAGATAAATCAACAGAGACACTGTTGCAGATAGATCAATAGAGACACTGTCGCAGATAGATCAACAGATACACTGTCGCAGATAGAACAATAGAGACACTGCCGCAGATAAATCAACAGATACACTGTCGCAGATATATCAACAGATACAGTGTCGCAGATAGATCAACAGAGACACTGTCACAGATGCAGAAAGATCAACAGAGACACTGTCGCAGATGCAGATCGATCAACAGAGACACTGTCGCAGATGCATATAGATCAACAGATACAGTGTCGCAGAAGATCAACAGATACACTGTTGCCGATAGATCAACAGAGACACTGTCGCAAAGCCCCTTCGAAGCCTTGTATTGCAGTCAAGTTTATCGTAACATACGGAAGAACGCAATTTCTTTGATTAGTGTAATGAAAATCTTGATTGAAGAGCCTACAGATGCCATGATATCTGCTAGAGTGTCAATTACTTAGAAAAGGTCAGGGCTAATCATCTATTAATCAATAAGCTAATTACCCCATCCATCCATTAACAAAATTTTACTAATTTATTTTAATATTTTAAGCATGGGACTTCCCACCTTGGATAAATTCCTGAGTACGCCGCTGATCTTAAATAATTGTATTAGTGCAATCTTAAAATAGAAAAGTTCACAGGATCTTACGCAAAAATTATGAAAAAGAAATCTAATATTTATTATCATTGCATTATTTTCTTAAATACTTTTGATTTAATGATTTACGTCACAAACTTGAAATAACTTTTCAGCAGTTACGTATTAATCAAACACTCTCTATATAAATCTACGCAAATTCTACGCAATTTGTTTGGCCTAATAGAGATTGAAGACAAATATATATATACTAGGATTTTAGGGCGCTTCGCGCACATCATGTAGTGTCATGTTCTCTTTGTGTCATAGCTAAAGATAGATTGCGCATAAGACGACATTTTTCATCTTGAAAGATATAAATGTACAGAGATGTTTTAAAGAAATTCCTATTATATAGATTAACTAGGTCGGTTGTGAACATTGGCTGTGCTTATTTCATTGAGTACTTGTGGTGTACATGAGTTCTGTAGAGAGAAATTTAAGTTAGTTTAGTCCTTCTCATGTCCCTCTCCAGTTCTCGTCAATATTATATATTGCTCAGTGAAATAATTTGATATTCTCAAAATAAAATTCACTCCTGAGTCTAAAACTAAAGAATGCGCGAATTTTAAGTTCGAGGTTAAAAGTTCTGTAAAATAATGAATAGCTACTTAAATATTAAACTTTCTCAATTTTAAATTTGAATTTCCCGGGAAAAATCTGAACCAATCAGAGAAAAGGATTTACTGAGAATATTACATAACCATCGCTAATCAGCTGTTATTACGTAACCGAAAACAAAACATATTTCGAGTTACAACCGTTTTTTGGGTTTACATGCAAAAATTAATTTATCTAAAACGTGAATTTTCTTTAACAAGGTTTTCACTTTTAAATATATCGTAAAGTTAAATGCCGCTAATTCTCAACTGAATGATGATTGAATAATAGACAATAGGGAAAATGCAGGATTTCAAGATTTTAAACCTGTGTTTTAATTTTAACTCGTCGATTTCGGCGAGTTAAATATTTAACCACAGGGTTAAATATTTAACCTCACGGTTAAAGTTCAGGTTTAAATTAAGTCAGAAGTGGCATTTAACCATGAACTTAAAATTTAAGTCAAAACTTTTCGTTCTTTAGTTTTAGACTCTGAGTGGTTTAATAATTATGAAATCCATTAAAACACCAAACCACCCCGCTTATCATTGAAGCACACTTTGGCCCATAGAATTATGAGTTCGCGGACTGTACAAGTCTTGGTGATTTTGCGTACATGAGCTATCTATGTTTATTTATTTATCTATGCTTTGTGTACATTGACAAACAAAACAAACAAAAATCGCGGATTTCAACAAAAAATGTTGCTGACTTTCAAAATTTTCAAAAATTTAATGAAATATAATTCTTTAAGGAGACACATTTTTGAAATTTTGATCATTCATAAACCTTCCCTAGGGCCACGTGAGGTCCCACACAAAATTTTGGCCTGATCGGTTCAGCCGTTTTGACGTTTATCGGATTCAAACAAACAGATATCCGTCCAGATATCCGTTCAGATATCCGTCCAGACAAGCTAAATTTATATCTAGATATATATACATTCCTATAGTGAAAAAAGGGTTAAAAACTCTGCAGTAAATCTATTAACATGTTTGTTACGAGCAGTAATCATTTCGGTATGTCTGCTTTTAATAGTATTCTTGGTGTTATTAACATTTTAGACACAATTGTCCCTTATAACTTAAAAATTTAAATTTTTTTACAGCGATCTTTTATACTATTTAGCAGGTAGATGTTTTCATTTTAGACATCTCAATTCTATCATATTTATAGCCTCCTTTATTTCCTAATTCTATTGTATAAAGGAACTGCATACAAGAGTACTTCTCACTAACTTGTAATTTCTAATCCTTATTATCTTATGAAAATGATGCTAAAACTACGAATTCTACTAGAAGTGTCTGATATAAAAGGATTTCAGATTTAAATACGAAGATAGGGATTAAAAAATTTTAATTTGAGGGAAGTGGCTAGACCCTTTTGTCATGAAATGCAAATATTTTCCGAATAACATTGATTGATGGCTGAACAGAAAACTATGAAAATTCAGACTTAATTAACAACTGATCCAGAACAAAATTCTTCATTGCCAATTTTTTGTTTGCTTGAGTTTTCAATTGTAAATTTTCAATTTATACTTTTAATTAATTGTCAATCAGTTCATGTGTCTATTTTTCAATATTTTTATCTGTCTATCTATCTGGCTAGCTGTTTTTTCTAAATGTATAATTTTCCATCACTCTCTGTCTATATGTATATGTTTGTCTGTCTACTCACCTGTCTCTCTTTACATTGTCTATATTTCAATATAAAACAGTCCAAATATTTTATATATCTATCTTTTTCTCTCTATATAAGTTAAATTTATGTGATTAAACTTAATGCATATATATATCTAGTCAAAAAGAATAAATGCATTTTTAAGGTTAAAACAATAATGCTAAACTTTTTTGCTGATCTTTAATTTTATATCATTAAACATAAATCATAAATGTAATCATGTACAAAAACTATTATTTTTCAAATGATAGAAGGGTTATTAATAATAGTTTCATTATCAAGGTTACGTACTATGTATATTTATTGTATATGCTTTGTTGATCGTCATTTTTAACTGCATACACATAATCTTTCTTTCTATGACATTGGATTTTTAAGTCAAGCAATTTGCATTTTTTAAATCCTTCTTATAAAAATCGGTGCTCTGGAATTGTTTTTTTTAAAAAGATACTGTTAATGGGTGGACCTTAAACTTTTGCTAATTTTTTTTGCAGTGCAATGCAAAAAAATTAGGAATACATTAATTCCTGGCGCCTCTGTTTCTGTTTTCTGCCTGCTGTCTCAAATCAAGAACCAAATTTTAAACATGTTAATTAAGCTAATCTGACCCTGTTCATCCGTCTTTTCCAAACCCAGTCCCACGACGTATCACAACAGTTCAGTTCTAATTAACACCACAGTAAACTGCTAGGAGACCAACCTGAAAACAGCCCTGCTATGGCTGCTTTCCCTCCGTTGAGAATAAATATAAATTATATGTTTAGTTTTATTGCTCGATCTGTCTTATTTTCAACGGAAAAATAAACTATTAAAAATGAACGAATTCGAAAACAAAAATCCGCCAAAATTTGAAATGATTAGAAATTACCAACTTTCAGTGCGAAAGTTAAAAGCTAAAAGCTCCCTAAAAGCTTAGTACTAATATATATATTAGCCACATAGATTCAGCCTGCTTATAAAAATCTCATCATGTTTTAAAACAGTGTTGACTTTGAAGTGTCGCAACGCCTTGGGATTTGCTTTTATTCGCTTACTCATGATTTTCTGTAGCCCTTTACATGTACATTTTAGCACTATAAAGTACCTGTTGTTAGCTTATGTTTTTAAAAATTAATTGGCAAAATTCTCATCGATTTTAGCTGGAGACCTTTAAATCATAGTGTAGCTTCTAGTTTAGCAGTATGTACCACTAAGCAATGTTCAGGGCTTAATATATTTATAATAGGAGTAAACTCCAAATCCTCCAGATATATGCATGAAAATATGAAACACAGTGTCCAGCAATTAACTATATTAAATAAACAATTCTGTTCTTAAGTTTTTCGATATATATCTAATTTTCAGATGCAATTGAAAAATTGTAAACCATATTTTCCTGGCAACAAAATCGATCAGAGATTGGAACTCTTGTGTGGATATTAATAATTTTGAACGCTTGCTTTTGATATCCAATGTGGTCACTTTTAGATTTAGGAATCAATACTCCCCCATACTTCTAGAGGAGTTACGAGGTTCACAAGTCATACCTTTATAGTCGATCATGTTTTACCTTCTCCTTCAGTTTAGTTTACAGTGTGAGAGTGTCATGTGTCCGGTTAAAATCCTATTGTAATTTTCTAAACAATTCCTTTATTGAGTGGAAACTTATTTGTTAGAACTATTCTTTTTTCTTTGAAACGTTGAGAAAAATAGTTTGTTTATTTCCACAGCAATGATACAGAAATATATCAGATTAAACATTTAATTTTGTCAACTGTGGAGCGTTTAATATGTCCTTTAGATGATAAAAGGAGATGAGAAAGGTGAAATCCTATCCAATGTCCAGTATCTAGTGTCCACCATCATCCAATTTAATCGAGAACCCAGAAAAAAAATAATTCTGTTAAAAAAGTTATATTAGGGGGGAGGGGGGGGGGGGGAATAAAAAAATCTGAGACTTAAACAATGATTTTTCAAAAAAAAAAATTCAAGGAGATATTTTTGGCGTGGGTTTAAAGGACATCTACGCGTGCTGATCCAGATCCTTAGAACATGACAAGGAATTAATAGGAGGCAAGAGGCTTGAAATACTGAGGGGAGGAGCGAGAAGGGGGAGGGGGGGGGGGAAAGATGACCATGGTTGATGAGGGGCGGAGGGAGACTTCATTAAAATCAAATGTAAAAAATTATCAAATTTTCCTCGCATGTTCTCTCTTTCATTTGTAAAAAATCATACCGTAAAAAAATGGAGGGGAAGGGGCACGAAGGGGTATTATTTCTTAGAAAATAATTGCCCCTTTTCATCAAACTTGTGTTGGTTACTGGTCGGCTCTTTTGTTTTGGTTCAGTGATAAACAGTTTTTATAGTTTACAGAAAAGATCTTAATTCAAATAAATACAAAGTCACAGTAAACAAAGCATATAAAAGAAATTAATTTGAAACGGGTTTACAACTATGACTTTATGGACTTTATGTCTTTTAATCGCATTACTTTTAAGTTTTACACCAAAAGATTAAAAACAATGAAAAATAAAGAAATTATTTTGAAAATGTAAAAATCAAATAGTTTTCCGTAGTGTTCTTTAATATTGTAATTCTAGATAAAAGCACTAGCTTAAAAACAAATTTGTAACATGATAAAGATGGCAAAATCAAATTTGTAACATGATAAAGATGGCAAAATCAAATTTGTAACATGATAAAGATGGCAAAATTAAAATTGCAAGGATTGCAAGTGTGTGAAAATGAAGTGTGCGTGTCTAAAGATGCAAGAGAGATCTATAGTTACGCAATCTATATAGATATATAATGAACACCAGATGTCACTAATCGTTTGTTTTAAAAATCCAATTTCAATTTACTTCTTTAAACAGTACAAAAATATTGAAAATAAATTAGAATTTCTCAAAAAGAGAACTAATGAGTAAAATGTGAAAGAAACACATCGATTCACTTTTTTGACTAAAACCAGAACTTATATTTCAAATCATCATAATCAATGTTTAAACCCTCTTGATCTGTATA